>NC_137608.1:3320882-3458382 GCF_963280865.1 Gymnoscopelus braueri
TCTTTACACCTCTCGGGCTTATCCGAGAGTGTGGCGTTGTAGGGGAGGTGTCCCCGCACGCGTGCGTATGTCAGAAGTGTAGGCAGTGTCCGCCGGCGCCGGTCCAGTGTCCACCGTTGTTTGAAAACTGCACTTTTCTGACCTCTGATCTCACTGGACGGTCCGCCACACTTTTTTTTACATCTCTCGGGCTTATCCGAGAGTGTGGCGTTGTAGGGGAGGTGTCCCCGCACGCGTGCGTATGTCAGAAGTGTCGGCAGTGTCCGCCGGCGCCGGTCCAGTGTCCACCGTTGTCTGAAAACTGCACTTTTCTGACCTCTGACCTCACTGGACGGTCCGCCACACTTTTCTTTACACCTCTCGGCCTTATCCAAGAGTCTGGCGTTGTAGGGGAGGTGTCCCCGCACGCGTGCGTATGTCAGAAGTGTCGGCAGTGTCCGCCGGCGCCGGTCCAGTGTCCACCGTTGTCTGAAAACTGCACTTTTCTGACCTCTGACCTCACTGGACGGTCCGCCACACTTTTCTTTACACCTCTCGGGCTTATCCGAGAGTCTGGCGTTGTAGGGGAGGTGTCCCCGCACGCGTGCGTATGTCAGAAGTGTCGGCAGTGTCCGCCGGCGCCGGTCCAGTGTCCACCGTTGTCTGAAAACTGCACTTTTCTGACCTCTGACCACACTGGACGGTCCGCCACACTTTTCTTTACACCTCTCGGGCTTATCCGAGAGTGTGGCGTTGTAGGGGAGGTGTCCCCGCACGCGTGCGTATGTCAGAAGTGTCGGCAGTGTCCGCCGGCGCCGGTCCAGTGTCCACCGTTGTCTGAAAACTGCACTTTTCTGACCTCTGACCTCACTGGACGGTCCGCCACACTTTTTTTTACATCTCTCGGGCTTATCCGAGAGTGTGGAGTTGTAGGGGAGGTGTCCCCGCACGCGTGCGTATGTCAGAAGTGTCGGCAGTGTCCGCCGGCGCCGGTCCAGTGTCCACCGTTGTCTGCACTGGACGGTCCGCCACACTTTTCTTTACACCTCTCGGGCTTATCCGAGAGTCTGGCGTTGTAGGGGAGGTGTCCCCGCACGCGTGCGTATGTCAGAAGTGTCGGCAGTGTCCGCCGGCGCCGGTCCAGTGTCCACCGTTGTCTGAAAACTGCACTTTTCTGACCTCTGACCACACTGGACGGTCCGCCACACTTTTCTTTACACCTCTCGGGCTTATCCGAGAGTGTGGCGTTGTAGGGGAGGTGTCCCCGCACGCGTGCGTATGTCAGAAGTGTCGGCAGTGTCCGCCGGCGCCGGTCCAGTGTCCACCGTTGTCTGAAAACTGCACTTTTCTGACCTCTGACTTCACTGGACGGTCCGCCACACTTTTTTTTACATCTCTCGGGCTTATCCGAGAGTGTGGCGTTGTAGGGGAGGTGTCCCCGCACGCGTGCGTATGTCAGAAGTGTCGGCAGTGTCCGCCGGCGCCGGTCCAGTGTCCACCGTTGTCTGAAAACTGCACTTTTCTGACCTCTGACCTCACTGGACGGTCCGCCACACTTTTTTTTACATCTCTCGGGCTTATCCGAGAGTGTGGCGTTGTAGGGGAGGTGTCCCCGCACGCGTGCGTATGTCAGAAGTGTCGGCAGTGTCCGCCGGCGCCGGTCCAGTGTCCACCGTTGTCTGAAAACCGCACTTTTCTGACCTCTGACCTCACTGGACGGTCCGCCACACTTTTCTTTACACCTCTCGGGCTTATCCGAGAGTCTGGCGTTGTAGGGGAGGTGTCCCCGCACGCGTGCGTATGTCAGAAGTGTCGGCAGTGTCCGCCGGCGCCGGTCCAGTGTCCACCGTTGTCTGAAAACTGCACTTTTCTGACCTCTGACCTCACTGGACGGTCCGCCACACTTTTCTTTACACCTCTCGGGCTTATCCGAGAGTGTGGCGTTGTAGGGGAGGTGTCCCCGCACGCGTGCGTATGTCAGAAGTGTAGGCAGTGTCCGCCGGCGCCGGTCCAGTGTCTGAAAACTGCACTCCAGTGTCTGAAAACTGCACTTTTCTGACCTCTGACCTCACTGGACGGTCCGCCACACTTTTCTTTACACCTCTCGGGCTTATCCGAGAGTCTGGCGTTGTAGGGGAGGTGTCCCCGCACGCGTGCGTATGTCAGAAGTGTCGGCAGTGTCCGCCGGCGCCGGTCCAGTGTCCACCGTTGTCTGAAAACTGCACTTTTCTGACCTCTGACCTCACTGGACGGTCCGCCACACTTTTCTTTACACCTCTCGGGCTTATCCGAGAGTGTGGCGTTGTAGGGGAGGTGTCCCCGCACGCGTGCGTATGTCAGAAGTGTCGGCAGTGTCCACCGGTGCCTGTCCAGTGTCCACTGTTGTCTGAAAACTGCACTTTTCTGACCTCTGACCTCACTGGACGGTCCGCCACACTTTTCTTTACACCTCTCGGGCTTATCCGAGAGTGTGGCGTTGTAGGGGAGGTGTCCCCACACGCGTGCGTATGTCAGAAGTGTCGGCAGTGTCCGCCGGCGCCGGTCCAGTGTCCACCGTTGTCTGAAAACCGCACTTTTCTGACCTCTGACCTCACTGGACGGTCCGCCACACTTTTCTTTACACCTCTCGGACTTATCCGAGAGTCTGGCGTTGTAGGGGAGGTGTCCCCGCACGCGTGCGTATGTCAGAAGTGTCGGCAGTGTCCGCCGGCGCCGGTCCAGTGTCCACCGTTGTCTGAAAACTGCACTTTTCTGACCTCTGACCTCACTGGACGGTCCGCCACACTTTTCTTTACACCTCTCGGGCTTATCCGAGAGTGTGGCGTTGTAGGGGAGGTGTCCCCGCACGCGTGCGTATGTCAGAAGTGTCGGCAGTGTCCACCGGTGCCTGTCCAGTGTCCACTGTTGTCTGAAAACTGCACTTTTCTGACCTCTGACCTCACTGGACGGTCCGCCACACTTTTCTTTACACCTCTCGGGCTTATCCGAGAGTGTGGCGTTGTAGGGGAGGTGTCCCCACACGCGTGCGTATGTCAGAAGTGTCGGCAGTGTCCGCCGGCGCCGGTCCAGTGTCCACCGTTGTCTGAAAACTGCACTTTTCTGACCTCTGACCTCACTGGACGGTCCGCCACACTTTTCTTTACACCTCTCGGGCTTATCCGAGAGTGTGGCGTTGTAGGGGAGGTGTCCCCGCACGCGTGCGTATGTCAGAAGTGTCGGCAGTGTCCGCCGGCGCCGGTCCAGTGTCCACCGTTGTCTGAAAACTGCACTTTTCTGACCTCTGACCTCACTGGACGGTCCGCCACACTTTTCTTTACACCTCTCGGGCTTATCCGAGAGTGTGGCGTTGTAGGGGAGGTGTCCCCGCACGCGTGCGTATGTCAGAAGTGTCGGCAGTGTCCGCCGGCGCCGGTCCAGTGTCCACCGTTGTCTGAAAACTGCACTTTTCTGACCTCTGACCTCACTGGACGGTCCGCCACACTTTTCTTTACACCTCTCGGGCTTATCCGAGAGTTTGGCGTTGTAGGGGAGGTGTCCCCGCACGCGTGCGTATGTCAAAAGTGTCGGCAGTGTCCGCCGGCGCCGGTCCAGTGTCCACCGTTGTCTGAAAACTGCACTTTTCTGACCTCTGACCTCACTGGACGGTCCGCCACACTTTTTTTTACATCTCTCGGGCTTATCCGAGAGTGTGGCGTTGTAGGGGAGGTGTCCCCGCACGCGTGCGTATGTCAGAAGTGTCGGCAGTGTCCGCCGGCGCCGGTCCAGTGTCCACCGTTGTCTGAAAACCGCACTTTTCTGACCTCTGACCTCACTGGACGGTCCGCCACACTTTTCTTTACACCTCTCGGGCTTATCCGAGAGTCTGGCGTTGTAGGGGAGGTGTCCCCGCACGCGTGCGTATGTCAGAAGTGTCGGCAGTGTCCGCCGGCGCCGGTCCAGTGTCCACCGTTGTCTGAAAACTGCACTTTTCTGACCTCTGACCTCACTGGACGGTCCGCCACACTTTTCTTTACACCTCTCGGGCTTATCCGAGAGTGTGGCGTTGTAGGGGAGGTGTCCCCGCACGCGTGCGTATGTCAGAAGTGTAGGCAGTGTCCGCCGGCGCCGGTCCAGTGTCCACCGTTGTCTGAAAACTGCACTTTTCTGACCTCTGACCTCACTGGACGGTCCGCCACACTTTTCTTTACACCTCTCGGGCTTATCCGAGAGTGTGGCGTTGTAGGGGAGGTGTCCCCGCACGCGTGCGTATGTCAGAAGTGTCGGCAGTGTCCGCCGGCGCCGGTCCAGTGTCCACCGTTGTCTGAAAACTGCACTTTTCTGACCTCTGACCTCACTGGACGGTCCGCCACACTTTTTTTTACATCTCTCGGGCTTATCCGAGAGTGTGGCGTTGTAGGGGAGGTGTCCCCGCACGCGTGCGTATGTCAGAAGTGTCGGCAGTGTCCGCCGGCGCCGGTCCAGTGTCCACCGTTGTCTGAAAACCGCACTTTTCTGACCTCTGACCTCACTGGACGGTCCGCCACACTTTTCTTTACACCTCTCGGGCTTATCCGAGAGTCTGGCGTTGTAGGGGAGGTGTCCCCGCACGCGTGCGTATGTCAGAAGTGTCGGCAGTGTCCGCCGGCGCCGGTCCAGTGTCCACCGTTGTCTGAAAACTGCACTTTTCTGACCTCTGACCTCACTGGACGGTCCGCCACACTTTTTTTTACATCTCACGGGCTTATCCGAGAGTGTGGCGTTGTAGGGGAGGTGTCCCCGCACGCGTGCGTATGTCAGAAGTGTCGGCAGTGTCCGCCGGCGCTGGTCCAGTGTCCACCGTTGTCTGAAAACCGCACTTTTCTGACCTCTGACCTCACTGGACGGTCCGCCACACTTTTCTTTACACCTCTCGGGCTTATCCGAGAGTCTGGCGTTGTAGGGGAGGTGTTCCCATACGCGTGCGTATGTCAGAAGTGTCGGCAGTGTCCGCCGGCGCCGGTCCAGTGTCCACCGTTGTCTGAAAACCGCACTTTTCTGACCTCTGACCTCACTGGACGGTCCGCCACACTTTTCTTTACACCTCTCGGGCTTATCCGAGAGTCTGGCGTTGTAGGGGAGGTGTCCCCGCACGCGTGCGTATGTCAGAAGTGTCGGCAGTGTCCGCCGGCGCCGGTCCAGTGTCCACCGTTGTCTGAAAACTGCACTTTTCTGACCTCTGACCTCACTGGACGGTCCGCCACACTTTTTTTTACATCTCTCGGGCTTATCCAAGAGTGTGGCGTTGTAGGGGAGGTGTCCCCGCACGCGTGCGTATGTCAGAAGTGTCGGCAGTGTCCGCCGGCGCCGGTCCAGTTCCACCGTTGTCTGAAAACCGCACTTTTCTGACCTCTGACCTCACTGGACGGTCCGCCACACTTTTCTTTACACCTCTCGGGCTTATCCGAGAGTCTGGCGTTGTAGGGGAGGTGTCCCCGCACGCGTGCGTATGTCAGAAGTGTCGGCAGTGTCCGCCGGCGCCGGTCCAGTGTCCACCGTTGTCTGAAAACTGCACTTTTCTGACCTCTGACCTCACTGGACGGTCCGCCACACTTTTCTTTACACCTCTCGGGCTTATCCGAGAGTGTGGCGTTGTAGGGGAGGTGTCCCCGCATGCGTGCGTATGTCAGAAGTGTAGGCAGTGTCCGCCGGCGCCGGTCCAGTGTCCACCGTTGTCTGAAAACTGCACTTTTCTGACCTCTGATCTCACTGGACGGTCCGCCACACTTTTTTTTACATCTCTCGGGCTTATCCGAGAGTGTGGCGTTGTAGGGGAGGTGTCCCCGCACGCGTGCGTATGTCAGAAGTGTCGGCAGTGTCCGCCGGCGCCGGTCCAGTGTCCACCGTTGTCTGAAAACTGCACTTTTCTGACCTCTGACCTCACTGGACGGTCCGCCACACTTTTCTTTACACCTCTCGGGCTTATCCGAGAGTCTGGCGTTGTAGGGGAGGTGTCCCCGCATGCGTGCGTATGTCAGAAGTGTCGGCAGTGTCCGCCGGCGCCGGTCCAGTGTCCACCGTTGTCTGAAAACTGCACTTTTCTGACCTCTGACCTCACTGGACGGTCCGCCACACTTTTCTTTACACCTCTCGGGCTTATCCGAGAGTCTGGCGTTGTAGGGGAGGTGTCCCCGCACGCGTGCGTATGTCAGAAGTGTCGGCAGTGTCCGCCGGCGCCGGTCCAGTGTCCACCGTTGTCTGAAAACTGCACTTTTCTGACCTCTGACCACACTGGACGGTCCGCCACACTTTTCTTTACACCTCTCGGGCTTATCCGAGAGTGTGGCGTTGTAGGGGAGGTGTCCCCGCACGCGTGCGTATGTCAGAAGTGTCGGCAGTGTCCGCCGGCGCCGGTCCAGTGTCCACCGTTGTCTGAAAACTGCACTTTTCTGACCTCTGACCTCACTGGACGGTCCGCCACACTTTTTTTTACATCTCTCGGGCTTATCCGAGAGTGTGGCGTTGTAGGGGAGGTGTCCCCGCACGCGTGCGTATGTCAGAAGTGTCGGCAGTGTCCGCCGGCGCCGGTCCAGTGTCCACCGTTGTCTGAAAACCGCACTTTTCTGACCTCTGACCTCACTGGACGGTCCGCCACACTTTTCTTTACACCTCTCGGACTTATCCGAGAGTCTGGCGTTGTAGGGGAGGTGTCCCCGCACGCGTGCGTATGTCAGAAGTGTCGGCAGTGTCCGCCGGCGCCGGTCCAGTGTCCACCGTTGTCTGAAAACTGCACTTTTCTGACCTCTGACCTCACTGGACGGTCCGCCACACTTTTCTTTACACCTCTCGGGCTTATCCGAGAGTCTGGCGTTGTAGGGGAGGTGTCCACGCACGCGTGCGTATGTCAGAAGTGTCGGCAGTGTCCGCCGGCGCCGGTCCAGTGTCCACCGTTGTCTGAAAACTGCACTTTTCTGACCTCTGACCTCACTGGACGGTCCGCCACACTTTTCTTTACACCTCTCGGGCTTATCCGAGAGTCTGGCGTTGTAGGGGAGGTGTCCCCGCACGCGTGCGTATGTCAGAAGTGTCGGCAGTGTCCGCCGGCGCCGGTCCAGTGTCCACCGTTGTCTGAAAACTGCACTTTTCTGACCTCTGACCACACTGGACGGTCCGCCACACTTTTCTTTACACCTCTCGGGCTTATCCGAGAGTGTGGCGTTGTAGGGGAGGTGTCCCCGCACGCGTGCGTATGTCAGAAGTGTCGGCAGTGTCCGCCGGCGCCGGTCCAGTGTCCACCGTTGTCTGAAAACTGCACTTTTCTGACCTCTGACCTCACTGGACGGTCCGCCACACTTTTTTTTACATCTCTCGGGCTTATCCGAGAGTGTGGCGTTGTAGGGGAGGTGTCCCCGCACGCGTGCGTATGTCAGAAGTGTCGGCAGTGTCCGCCGGCGCCGTTCCAGTGTCCACCGTTGTCTGAAAACTGCACTTTTCTGACCTCTGACCTCACTGGACGGTCCGCCACACTTTTCTTTACACCTCTCGGGCTTATCCGAGAGTCTGGCGTTGTAGGGGAGGTGTCCCCGCACGCGTGCGTATGTCAGAAGTGTCGGCAGTGTCCGCCGGCGCCGGTCCAGTGTCCACCGTTGTCTGAAAACTGCACTTTTCTGACCTCTGACCTCACTGGACGGTCCGCCACACTTTTCTTTACACCTCTCGGGCTTATCCGAGAGTGTGGCGTTGTAGGGGAGGTGTCCCCGCACGCGTGCGTATGTCAGAAGTGTCGGCAGTGTCCACCGGTGCCTGTCCAGTGTCCACTGTTGTCTGAAAACTGCACTTTTCTGACCTCTGACCTCACTGGACGGTCCGCCACACTTTTCTTTACACCTCTCGGGCTTAACCGAGAGTGTGGCGTTGTAGGGGAGGTGTCCCCGCACGCGTGCGTATGTCAGAAGTGTCGGCAGTGTCCGCCGGCGCCGGTCCAGTGTCCACCGTTGTCTGAAAACTGCACTTTTCTGACCTCTGACCTCACTGGACGGTCCGCCACACTTTTCTTTACACCTCTCGGGCTTATCCGAGAGTGTGGCGTTGTAGGGGAGGTGTCCCCGCACGCGTGCGTATGTCAGAAGTGTCGGCAGTGTCCGCCGGCGCCGGTCCAGTGTCCACCGTTGTCTGAAAACTGCACTTTTCTGACCTCTGACCTCACTGGACGGTCCGCCACACTTTTCTTTACACCTCTCGGGCTTATCCGAGAGTGTGGCGTTGTAGGGGAGGTGTCCCCGCACGCGTGCGTATGTCAGAAGTGTCGGCAGTGTCCGCCGGCGCCGGTCCAGTGTCCACCGTTGTCTGAAAACTGCACTTTTCTGACCTCTGACCTCACTGGACGGTCCGCCACACTTTTTTTTACATCTCTCGGGCTTATCCGAGAGTGTGGCGTTGTAGGGGAGGTGTCCCCGCACGCGTGCGTATGTCAGAAGTGTCGGCAGTGTCCGCCGGCGCCGGTCCAGTGTCCACCGTTGTCTGAAAACCGCACTTTTCTGACCTCTGACCTCACTGGACGGTCCGCCACACTTTTCTTTACACCTCTCGGGCTTATCCGAGAGTCTGGCGTTGTAGGGGAGGTGTCCCCGCACGCGTGCGTATGTCAGAAGTGTCGGCAGTGTCCGCCGGCGCCGGTCCAGTGTCCACCGTTGTCTGAAAACTGCACTTTTCTGACCTCTGACCTCACTGGACGGTCCGCCACACTTTTTTTTACATCTCTCGGGCTTATCCAAGAGTTTGGCGTTGTAGGGGAGGTGTCCCCGCACGCGTGCGTATGTCAGAAGTGTCGGCAGTGTCCGCCGGCGCCGGTCCAGTTCCACCGTTGTCTGAAAACCGCACTTTTCTGACCTCTGACCTCACTGGACGGTCCGCCACACTTTTCTTTACACCTCTCGGGCTTATCCGAGAGTCTGGCGTTGTAGGGGAGGTGTCCCCGCACGCGTCCGTATGTCAGAAGTGTCGGCAGTGTCCGCCGGCGCCGGTCCAGTGTCCACCGTTGTCTGAAAACTGCACTTTTCTGACCTCTGACCTCACTGGACGGTCCGCCACACTTTTCTTTACACCTCTCGGGCTTATCCGAGAGTGTGGCGTTGTAGGGGAGGTGTCCCCGCACGCGTGCGTATGTCAGAAGTGTCGGCAGTGTCCGCCGGCGCCGGTCCAGTGTCCACCGTTGTCTGAAAACTGCACTTTTCTGACCTCTGACCTCACTGGACGGTCCGCCACACTTTTTTTTACATCTCTCGGGCTTATCCGAGAGTGTGGCGTTGTAGGGGAGGTGTCCCCGCACGCGTGCGTATGTCAAAAGTGTCGGCAGTGTCCGCCGGCGCCGGTCCAGTGTCCACCGTTGTCTGAAAACCGCACTTTTCTGACCTCTGACCTCACTGGACGGTCCGCCACACTTTTCTTTACACCTCTCGGGCTTATCCGAGAGTCTGGCGTTGTAGGGGAGGTGTCCCCGCACGCGTGCGTATGTCAGAAGTGTCGGCAGTGTCCGCCGGCGCCGGTCCAGTGTCCACCGTTGTCTGAAAACTGCACTTTTCTGACCTCTGACCTCACTGGACGGTCCGCCACACTTTTTTTTACATCTCTCGGGCTTATCCAAGAGTTTGGCGTTGTAGGGGAGGTGTCCCCGCACGCGTGCGTATGTCAGAAGTGTCGGCAGTGTCCGCCGGCGCCGGTCCAGTTCCACCGTTGTCTGAAAACCGCACTTTTCTGACCTCTGACCTCACTGGACGGTCCGCCACACTTTTCTTTACACCTCTCGGGCTTATCCGAGAGTCTGGCGTTGTAGGGGAGGTGTCCCCGCACGCGTGCGTATGTCAGAAGTGTCGGCAGTGTCCGCCGGCGCCGGTCCAGTGTCCACCGTTGTCTGAAAACTGCACTTTTCTGACCTCTGACCTCACTGGACGGTCCGCCACACTTTTCTTTACACCTCTCGGGCTTATCCGAGAGTGTGGCGTTGTAGGGGAGGTGTCCCCGCATGCGTGCGTATGTCAGAAGTGTAGGCAGTGTCCGCCGGCGCCGGTCCAGTGTCCACCGTTGTCTGAAAACTGCACTTTTCTGACCTCTGACCTCACTGGACGGTCCGCCACACTTTTTTTTACATCTCTCGGGCTTATCCGAGAGTGTGGCGTTGTAGGGGAGGTGTCCCCGCACGCGTGCGTATGTCAGAAGTGTCGGCAGTGTCCGCCGGCGCCGGTCCAGTGTCCACCGTTGTCTGAAAACTGCACTTTTCTGACCTCTGACCTCACTGGACGGTCCGCCACACTTTTCTTTACACCTCTCGGGCTTATCCGAGAGTCTGGCGTTGTAGGGGAGGTGTCCCCGCACGCGTGCGTATGTCAGAAGTGTCGGCAGTGTCCACCGGTGCCTGTCCAGTGTCCACTGTTGTCTGAAAACTGCACTTTTCTGACCTCTGACCTCACTGGACGGTCCGCCACACTTTTCTTTACACCTCTCGGGCTTAACCGAGAGTGTGGCGTTGTAGGGGAGGTGTCCCCGCACGCGTGCGTATGTCAGAAGTGTCGGCAGTGTCCGCCGGCGCCGGTCCAGTGTCCACCGTTGTCTGAAAACTGCACTTTTCTGACCTCTGACCTCACTGGACGGTCCGCCACACTTTTCTTTACACCTCTCGGGCTTATCCGAGAGTGTGGCGTTGTAGGGGAGGTGTCCCCACACGCGTGCGTATGTCAGAAGTGTCGGCAGTGTCCGCCGGCGCCGGTCCAGTGTCCACCGTTGTCTGAAAACTGCACTTTTCTGACCTCTGACCTCACTGGACGGTCCGCCACACTTTTCTTTACACCTCTCGGGCTTATCCGAGAGTGTGGCGTTGTAGGGGAGGTGTCCCCGCACGCGTGCGTATGTCAGAAGTGTCGGCAATGTCCGCCGGCGCCGGTCCAGTGTCCACCGTTGTCTGAAAACTGCACTTTTCTGACCTCTGACCTCACTGGACGGTCCGCCACACTTTTTTTTACATCTCTCGGGCTTATCCGAGAGTGTGGCGTTGTAGGGGAGGTGTCCCCGCACGCGTGCGTATGTCAGAAGTGTCGGCAGTGTCCGCCGGCGCCGGTCCAGTGTCCACCGTTGTCTGAAAACCGCACTTTTCTGACCTCTGACCTCACTGGACGGTCCGCCACACTTTTCTTTACACCTCTCGGGCTTATCCGAGAGTCTGGCGTTGTAGGGGAGGTGTCCCCGCACGCGTGCGTATGTCAGAAGTGTCGGCAGTGTCCGCCGGCGCCGGTCCAGTGTCCACCGTTGTCTGAAAACTGCACTTTTCTGACCTCTGACCTCACTGGACGGTCCGCCACACTTTTCTTTACACCTCTCGGGCTTATCCGAGAGTGTGGCGTTGTAGGGGAGGTGTCCCCGCATGCGTGCGTATGTCAGAAGTGTAGGCAGTGTCCGCCGGCGCCGGTCCAGTGTCCACCGTTGTCTGAAAACTGCACTTTTCTGACCTCTGACCTCACTGGACGGTCCGCCACACTTTTTTTTACATCTCTCGGGCTTATCCGAGAGTGTGGCGTTGTAGGGGAGGTGTCCCCGCACGCGTGCGTATGTCAGAAGTGTCGGCAGTGTCCGCCGGCGCCGGTCCAGTGTCCACCGTTGTCTGAAAACTGCACTTTTCTGACCTCTGACCTCACTGGACGGTCCGCCACACTTTTCTTTACACCTCTCGGGCTTATCCGAGAGTCTGGCGTTGTAGGGGAGGTGTCCCCGCACGCGTGCGTATGTCAGAAGTGTCGGCAGTGTCCGCCGGCGCCGGTCCAGTGTCCACCGTTGTCTGAAAACTGCACTTTTCTGACCCTACAAGGTGTCCCCGCACGCGTGCGTATGTCAAAAGTGTCGGCAGTGTCCGCCGGCGCCGGTCCAGTGTCCACCGTTGTCTGAAAACCGCACTTTTCTGACCTCTGACCTCACTGGACGGTCCGCCACACTTTTCTTTACACCTCTCGGGCTTATCCGAGAGTCTGGCGTTGTAGGGGAGGTGTCCCCGCACGCGTGCGTATGTCAGAAGTGTCGGCAGTGTCCGCCGGCGCCGGTCCAGTGTCCACCGTTGTCTGAAAACTGCACTTTTCTGACCTCTGACCTCACTGGACGGTCCGCCACACTTTTTTTTACATCTCTCGGGCTTATCCAAGAGTTTGGCGTTGTAGGGGAGGTGTCCCCGCACGCGTGCGTATGTCAGAAGTGTCGGCAGTGTCCGCCGGCGCCGGTCCAGTTCCACCGTTGTCTGAAAACCGCACTTTTCTGACCTCTGACCTCACTGGACGGTCCGCCACACTTTTCTTTACACCTCTCGGGCTTATCCGAGAGTCTGGCGTTGTAGGGGAGGTGTCCCCGCACGCGTGCGTATGTCAGAAGTGTCGGCAGTGTCCGCCGGCGCCGGTCCAGTGTCCACCGTTGTCTGAAAACTGCACTTTTCTGACCTCTGACCTCACTGGACGGTCCGCCACACTTTTCTTTACACCTCTCGGGCTTATCCGAGAGTGTGGCGTTGTAGGGGAGGTGTCCCCGCATGCGTGCGTATGTCAGAAGTGTAGGCAGTGTCCGCCGGCGCCGGTCCAGTGTCCACCGTTGTCTGAAAACTGCACTTTTCTGACCTCTGACCTCACTGGACGGTCCGCCACACTTTTTTTTACATCTCTCGGGCTTATCCGAGAGTGTGGCGTTGTAGGGGAGGTGTCCCCGCACGCGTGCGTATGTCAGAAGTGTCGGCAGTGTCCGCCGGCGCCGGTCCAGTGTCCACCGTTGTCTGAAAACTGCACTTTTCTGACCTCTGACCTCACTGGACGGTCCGCCACACTTTTCTTTACACCTCTCGGGCTTATCCGAGAGTCTGGCGTTGTAGGGGAGGTGTCCCCGCACGCGTGCGTATGTCAGAAGTGTCGGCAGTGTCCACCGGTGCCTGTCCAGTGTCCACTGTTGTCTGAAAACTGCACTTTTCTGACCTCTGACCTCACTGGACGGTCCGCCACACTTTTCTTTACACCTCTCGGGCTTAACCGAGAGTGTGGCGTTGTAGGGGAGGTGTCCCCGCACGCGTGCGTATGTCAGAAGTGTCGGCAGTGTCCGCCGGCGCCGGTCCAGTGTCCACCGTTGTCTGAAAACTGCACTTTTCTGACCTCTGACCTCACTGGACGGTCCGCCACACTTTTCTTTACACCTCTCGGGCTTATCCGAGAGTGTGGCGTTGTAGGGGAGGTGTCCCCACACGCGTGCGTATGTCAGAAGTGTCGGCAGTGTCCGCCGGCGCCGGTCCAGTGTCCACCGTTGTCTGAAAACTGCACTTTTCTGACCTCTGACCTCACTGGACGGTCCGCCACACTTTTCTTTACACCTCTCGGGCTTATCCGAGAGTGTGGCGTTGTAGGGGAGGTGTCCCCGCACGCGTGCGTATGTCAGAAGTGTCGGCAATGTCCGCCGGCGCCGGTCCAGTGTCCACCGTTGTCTGAAAACTGCACTTTTCTGACCTCTGACCTCACTGGACGGTCCGCCACACTTTTTTTTACATCTCTCGGGCTTATCCGAGAGTGTGGCGTTGTAGGGGAGGTGTCCCCGCACGCGTGCGTATGTCAGAAGTGTCGGCAGTGTCCGCCGGCGCCGGTCCAGTGTCCACCGTTGTCTGAAAACCGCACTTTTCTGACCTCTGACCTCACTGGACGGTCCGCCACACTTTTCTTTACACCTCTCGGGCTTATCCGAGAGTCTGGCGTTGTAGGGGAGGTGTCCCCGCACGCGTGCGTATGTCAGAAGTGTCGGCAGTGTCCGCCGGCGCCGGTCCAGTGTCCACCGTTGTCTGAAAACTGCACTTTTCTGACCTCTGACCTCACTGGACGGTCCGCCACACTTTTCTTTACACCTCTCGGGCTTATCCGAGAGTGTGGCGTTGTAGGGGAGGTGTCCCCGCATGCGTGCGTATGTCAGAAGTGTAGGCAGTGTCCGCCGGCGCCGGTCCAGTGTCCACCGTTGTCTGAAAACTGCACTTTTCTGACCTCTGACCTCACTGGACGGTCCGCCACACTTTTTTTTACATCTCTCGGGCTTATCCGAGAGTGTGGCGTTGTAGGGGAGGTGTCCCCGCACGCGTGCGTATGTCAGAAGTGTCGGCAGTGTCCGCCGGCGCCGGTCCAGTGTCCACCGTTGTCTGAAAACTGCACTTTTCTGACCTCTGACCTCACTGGACGGTCCGCCACACTTTTCTTTACACCTCTCGGGCTTATCCGAGAGTCTGGCGTTGTAGGGGAGGTGTCCCCGCACGCGTGCGTATGTCAGAAGTGTCGGCAGTGTCCGCCGGCGCCGGTCCAGTGTCCACCGTTGTCTGAAAACTGCACTTTTCTGACCTCTGACCTCACTGGACGGTCCGCCACACTTTTCTTTACACCTCTCGGGCTTATCCGAGAGTCTGGCGTTGTAGGGGAGGTGTCCCCGCACGCGTGCGTATGTCAGAAGTGTCGGCAGTGTCCGCCGGCGCCGGTCCAGTGTCCACCGTTGTCTGAAAACTGCACTTTTCTGACCTCTGACCACACTGGACGGTCCGCCACACTTTTCTTTACACCTCTCGGGCTTATCCGAGAGTGTGGCGTTGTAGGGGAGGTGTCCCCGCACGCGTGCGTATGTCAGAAGTGTCGGCAGTGTCCGCCGGCGCCGGTCCAGTGTCCACCGTTGTCTGAAAACTGCACTTTTCTGACCTCTGACCTCACTGGACGGTCCGCCACACTTTTTTTTACATCTCTCGGGCTTATCCGAGAGTGTGGCGTTGTAGGGGAGGTGTCCCCGCACGCGTGCGTATGTCAGAAGTGTCGGCAGTGTCCGCCGGCGCCGGTCCAGTGTCCACCGTTGTCTGAAAACCGCACTTTTCTGACCTCTGACCTCACTGGACGGTCCGCCACACTTTTCTTTACACCTCTCGGACTTATCCGAGAGTCTGGCGTTGTAGGGGAGGTGTCCCCGCACGCGTGCGTATGTCAGAAGTGTCGGCAGTGTCCGCCGGCGCCGGTCCAGTGTCCACCGTTGTCTGAAAACTGCACTTTTCTGACCTCTGACCTCACTGGACGGTCCGCCACACTTTTCTTTACACCTCTCGGGCTTATCCGAGAGTCTGGCGTTGTAGGGGAGGTGTCCCCGCACGCGTGCGTATGTCAGAAGTGTCGGCAGTGTCCGCCGGCGCCGGTCCAGTGTCCACCGTTGTCTGAAAACTGCACTTTTCTGACCTCTGACCTCACTGGACGGTCCGCCACACTTTTCTTTACACCTCTCGGGCTTATCCGAGAGTCTGGCGTTGTAGGGGAGGTGTCCCCGCACGCGTGCGTATGTCAGAAGTGTCGGCAGTGTCCGCCGGCGCCGGTCCAGTGTCCACCGTTGTCTGAAAACTGCACTTTTCTGACCTCTGACCACACTGGACGGTCCGCCACACTTTTCTTTACACCTCTCGGGCTTATCCGAGAGTGTGGCGTTGTAGGGGAGGTGTCCCCGCACGCGTGCGTATGTCAGAAGTGTCGGCAGTGTCCGCCGGCGCCGGTCCAGTGTCCACCGTTGTCTGAAAACTGCACTTTTCTGACCTCTGACCTCACTGGACGGTCCGCCACACTTTTTTTTACATCTCTCGGGCTTATCCGAGAGTGTGGCGTTGTAGGGGAGGTGTCCCCGCACGCGTGCGTATGTCAGAAGTGTCGGCAGTGTCCGCCGGCGCCGTTCCAGTGTCCACCGTTGTCTGAAAACTGCACTTTTCTGACCTCTGACCTCACTGGACGGTCCGCCACACTTTTCTTTACACCTCTCGGGCTTATCCGAGAGTCTGGCGTTGTAGGGGAGGTGTCCCCGCACGCGTGCGTATGTCAGAAGTGTCGGCAGTGTCCGCCGGCGCCGGTCCAGTGTCCACCGTTGTCTGAAAACTGCACTTTTCTGACCTCTGACCTCACTGGACGGTCCGCCACACTTTTTTTTACATCTCTCGGGCTTATCCGAGAGTGTGGCGTTGTAGGGGAGGTGTCCCCGCACGCGTGCGTATGTCAGAAGTGTCGGCAGTGTCCGCCGGCGCCGGTCCAGTGTCCACCGTTGTCTGAAAACTGCACTTTTCTGACCTCTGACCTCACTGGACGGTCCGCCACACTTTTTTTTACATCTCTCGGGCTTATCCGAGAGTGTGGCGTTGTAGGGGAGGTGTCCCCGCACGCGTGCGTATGTCAGAAGTGTCGGCAGTGTCCGCCGGCGCCGTTCCAGTGTCCACCGTTGTCTGAAAACTGCACTTTTCTGACCTCTGACCTCACTGGACGGTCCGCCACACTTTTCTTTACACCTCTCGGGCTTATCCGAGAGTCTGGCGTTGTAGGGGAGGTGTCCCCGCACGCGTGCGTATGTCAGAAGTGTCGGCAGTGTCCGCCGGCGCCGGTCCAGTGTCCACCGTTGTCTGAAAACTGCACTTTTCTGACCTCTGACCACACTGGACGGTCCGCCACACTTTTCTTTACACCTCTCGGGCTTATCCGAGAGTGTGGCGTTGTAGGGGAGGTGTCCCCGCACGCGTGCGTATGTCAGAAGTGTCGGCAGTGTCCGCCGGCGCCGGTCCAGTGTCCACCGTTGTCTGAAAACTGCACTTATCTGACCTCTGACCTCACTGGACGGTCCGCCACACTTTTTTTTACATCTCTCGGGCTTATCCGAGAGTGTGGCGTTGTAGGGGAGGTGTCCCCGCACGCGTGCGTATGTCAGAAGTGTCGGCAGTGTCCGCCGGCGCCGTTCCAGTGTCCACCGTTGTCTGAAAACTGCACTTTTCTGACCTCTGACCTCACTGGACGGTCCGCCACACTTTTCTTTACACCTCTCGGGCTTATCCGAGAGTCTGGCGTTGTAGGGGAGGTGTCCCCGCACGCGTGCGTATGTCAGAAGTGTCGGCAGTGTCCGCCGGCGCCGGTCCAGTGTCCACCGTTGTCTGAAAACTGCACTTTTCTGACCTCTGACCTCACTGGACGGTCCGCCACACTTTTCTTTACACCTCTCGGGCTTATCCGAGAGTGTGGCGTTGTAGGGGAGGTGTCCCCGCACGCGTGCGTATGTCAGAAGTGTCGGCAGTGTCCACCGGTGCCTGTCCAGTGTCCACTGTTGTCTGAAAACTGCACTTTTCTGACCTCTGACCTCACTGGACGGTCCGCCACACTTTTCTTTACACCTCTCGGGCTTAACCGAGAGTGTGGCGTTGTAGGGGAGGTGTCCCTGCACGCGTGCGTATGTCAGAAGTGTCGGCAGTGTCCGCCGGCGCCGGTCCAGTGTCCACCGTTGTCTGAAAACTGCACTTTTCTGACCTCTGACCTCACTGGACGGTCCGCCACACTTTTTTTTACATCTCTCGGGCTTATCCGAGAGTGTGGCGTTGTAGGGGAGGTGTCCCCGCACGCGTGCGTATGTCAGAAGTGTCGGCAGTGTCCGCCGGCGCCGGTCCAGTGTCCACCGTTGTCTGAAAACCGCACTTTTCTGACCTCTGACCTCACTGGACGGTCCGCCACACTTTTCTTTACACCTCTCGGGCTTATCCGAGAGTCTGGCGTTGTAGGGGAGGTGTCCCCGCACGCGTGCGTATGTCAGAAGTGTCGGCAGTGTCCGCCGGCGCCGGTCCAGTGTCCACCGTTGTCTGAAAACTGCACTTTTCTGACCTCTGACCTCACTGGACGGTCCGCCACACTTTTTTTTACATCTCTCGGGCTTATCCAAGAGTGTGGCGTTGTAGGGGAGGTGTCCCCGCACGCGTGCGTATGTCAGAAGTGTCGGCAGTGTCCGCCGGCGCCGGTCCAGTTCCACCGTTGTCTGAAAACCGCACTTTTCTGACCTCTGACCTCACTGGACGGTCCGCCACACTTTTCTTTACACCTCTCGGGCTTATCCGAGAGTCTGGCGTTGTAGGGGAGGTGTCCCCGCACGCGTGCGTATGTCAGAAGTGTCGGCAGTGTCCGCCGGCGCCGGTCCAGTGTCCACCGTTGTCTGAAAACTGCACTTTTCTGACCTCTGACCTCACTGGACGGTCCGCCACACTTTTCTTTACACCTCTCGGGCTTATCCGAGAGTCTGGCGTTGTAGGGGAGGTGTCCCCGCACGCGTGCGTATGTCAGAAGTGTCGGCAGTGTCCGCCGGCGCCGGTCCAGTGTCCACCGTTGTCTGAAAACTGCACTTTTCTGACCTCTGACCTCACTGGACGGTCCGCCACACTTTTCTTTACACCTCTCGGGCTTATCCGAGAGTCTGGCGTTGTAGGGGAGGTGTCCCCGCACGCGTGCGTATGTCAGAAGTGTCGGCAGTGTCCGCCGGCGCCGGTCCAGTGTCCACCGTTGTCTGAAAACTGCACTTTTCTGACCTCTGACCACACTGGACGGTCCGCCACACTTTTCTTTACACCTCTCGGGCTTATCCGAGAGTGTGGCGTTGTAGGGGAGGTGTCCCCGCACGCGTGCGTATGTCAGAAGTGTCGGCAGTGTCCGCCGGCGCCGGTCCAGTGTCCACCGTTGTCTGAAAACTGCACTTTTCTGACCTCTGACCTCACTGGACGGTCCGCCACACTTTTTTTTACATCTCTCGGGCTTATCCGAGAGTGTGGCGTTGTAGGGGAGGTGTCCCCGCACGCGTGCGTATGTCAGAAGTGTCGGCAGTGTCCGCCGGCGCCGTTCCAGTGTCCACCGTTGTCTGAAAACTGCACTTTTCTGACCTCTGACCTCACTGGACGGTCCGCCACACTTTTCTTTACACCTCTCGGGCTTATCCGAGAGTCTGGCGTTGTAGGGGAGGTGTCCCCGCACGCGTGCGTATGTCAGAAGTGTCGGCAGTGTCCGCCGGCGCCGGTCCAGTGTCCACCGTTGTCTGAAAACTGCACTTTTCTGACCTCTGACCTCACTGGACGGTCCGCCACACTTTTCTTTACACCTCTCGGGCTTATCCGAGAGTGTGGCGTTGTAGGGGAGGTGTCCCCGCACGCGTGCGTATGTCAGAAGTGTCGGCAGTGTCCACCGGTGCCTGTCCAGTGTCCACTGTTGTCTGAAAACTGCACTTTTCTGACCTCTGACCTCACTGGACGGTCCGCCACACTTTTCTTTACACCTCTCGGGCTTAACCGAGAGTGTGGCGTTGTAGGGGAGGTGTCCCCGCACGCGTGCGTATGTCAGAAGTGTCGGCAGTGTCCGCCGGCGCCGGTCCAGTGTCCACCGTTGTCTGAAAACTGCACTTTTCTGACCTCTGACCTCACTGGACGGTCCGCCACACTTTTCTTTACACCTCTCGGGCTTATCCGAGAGTGTGGCGTTGTAGGGGAGGTGTCCCCGCACGCGTGCGTATGTCAGAAGTGTCGGCAGTGTCCGCCGGCGCCGGTCCAGTGTCCACCGTTGTCTGAAAACTGCACTTTTCTGACCTCTGACCTCACTGGACGGTCCGCCACACTTTTCTTTACACCTCTCGGGCTTATCCGAGAGTGTGGCGTTGTAGGGGAGGTGTCCCCGCACGCGTGCGTATGTCAGAAGTGTCGGCAGTGTCCGCCGGCGCCGGTCCAGTGTCCACCGTTGTCTGAAAACTGCACTTTTCTGACCTCTGACCTCACTGGACGGTCCGCCACACTTTTTTTTACATCTCTCGGGCTTATCCGAGAGTGTGGCGTTGTAGGGGAGGTGTCCCCGCACGCGTGCGTATGTCAGAAGTGTCGGCAGTGTCCGCCGGCGCCGTTCCAGTGTCCACCGTTGTCTGAAAACTGCACTTTTCTGACCTCTGACCTCACTGGACGGTCCGCCACACTTTTCTTTACACCTCTCGGGCTTATCCGAGAGTCTGGCGTTGTAGGGGAGGTGTCCCCGCACGCGTGCGTATGTCAGAAGTGTCGGCAGTGTCCGCCGGCGCCGGTCCAGTGTCCACCGTTGTCTGAAAACTGCACTTTTCTGACCTCTGACCTCACTGGACGGTCCGCCACACTTTTCTTTACACCTCTCGGGCTTATCCGAGAGTGTGGCGTTGTAGGGGAGGTGTCCCCGCACGCGTGCGTATGTCAGAAGTGTCGGCAGTGTCCACCGGTGCCTGTCCAGTGTCCACTGTTGTCTGAAAACTGCACTTTTCTAACCTCTGACCTCACTGGACGGTCCGCCACACTTTTCTTTACACCTCTCGGGCTTAACCGAGAGTGTGGCGTTGTAGGGGAGGTGTCCCCGCACGCGTGCGTATGTCAGAAGTGTCGGCAGTGTCCGCCGGCGCCGGTCCAGTGTCCACCGTTGTCTGAAAACTGCACTTTTCTGACCTCTGACCTCACTGGACGGTCCGCCACACTTTTTTTTACACCTCTCGGGCTTATCCGAGAGTGTGGCGTTGTAGGGGAGGTGTCCCCGCACGCGTGCGTATGTCAGAAGTGTCGGCAGTGTCCGCCGGCGCCGGTCCAGTGTCCACCGTTGTCTGAAAACTGCACTTTTCTGACCTCTGACCTCACTGGACGGTCCGCCACACTTTTCTTTACACCTCTCGGGCTTATCCGAGAGTGTGGCGTTGTAGGGGAGGTGTCCCCGCACGCGTGCGTATGTCAGAAGTGTCGGCAGTGTCCGCCGGCGCCGGTCCAGTGTCCACCGTTGTCTGAAAACTGCACTTTTCTGACCTCTGACCTCACTGGACGGTCCGCCACACTTTTTTTTACATCTCTCGGGCTTATCCGAGAGTGTGGCGTTGTAGGGGAGGTGTCCCCGCACGCGTGCGTATGTCAGAAGTGTCGGCAGTGTCCGCCGGCGCCGGTCCAGTGTCCACCGTTGTCTGAAAACCGCACTTTTCTGACCTCTGACCTCACTGGACGGTCCGCCACACTTTTCTTTACACCTCTCGGGCTTATCCGAGAGTCTGGCGTTGTAGGGGAGGTGTCCCCGCACGCGTGCGTATGTCAGAAGTGTCGGCAGTGTCCGCCGGCGCCGTTCCAGTGTCCACCGTTGTCTGAAAACTGCACTTTTCTGACCTCTGACCTCACTGGACGGTCCGCCACACTTTTCTTTACACCTCTCGGGCTTATCCGAGAGTCTGGCGTTGTAGGGGAGGTGTCCCCGCACGCGTGCGTATGTCAGAAGTGTCGGCAGTGTCCGCCGGCGCCGGTCCAGTGTCCACCGTTGTCTGAAAACTGCACTTTTCTGACCTCTGACCTCACTGGACGGTCCGCCACACTTTTCTTTACACCTCTCGGGCTTATCCGAGAGTGTGGCGTTGTAGGGGAGGTGTCCCCGCACGCGTGCGTATGTCAGAAGTGTCGGCAGTGTCCACCGGTGCCTGTCCAGTGTCCACTGTTGTCTGAAAACTGCACTTTTCTAACCTCTGACCTCACTGGACGGTCCGCCACACTTTTCTTTACACCTCTCGGGCTTAACCGAGAGTGTGGCGTTGTAGGGGAGGTGTCCCCGCACGCGTGCGTATGTCAGAAGTGTCGACAGTGTCCGCCGGCGCCGGTCCAGTGTCCACCGTTGTCTGAAAACTGCACTTTTCTGACCTCTGACCTCACTGGACGGTCCGCCACACTTTTCTTTACACCTCTCGGGCTTATCCGAGAGTGTGGCGTTGTAGGGGAGGTGTCCCCGCACGCGTGCGTATGTCAGAAGTGTCGGCAGTGTCCGCCGGCGCCGGTCCAGTGTCCACCGTTGTCTGAAAACTGCACTTTTCTGACCTCTGACCTCACTGGACGGTCCGCCACACTTTTCTTTACACCTCTCGGGCTTATCCGAGAGTGTGGCGTTGTAGGGGAGGTGTCCCCGCACGCGTGCGTATGTCAGAAGTGTCGGCAGTGTCCGCCGGCGCCGGTCCAGTGTCCACCGTTGTCTGAAAACTGCACTTTTCTGACCTCTGACCTCACTGGACGGTCCGCCACACTTTTTTTTACATCTCTCGGGCTTATCCGAGAGTGTGGCGTTGTAGGGGAGGTGTCCCCGCACGCGTGCGTATGTCAGAAGTGTCGGCAGTGTCCGCCGGCGCCGTTCCAGTGTCCACCGTTGTCTGAAAACTGCACTTTTCTGACCTCTGACCTCACTGGACGGTCCGCCACACTTTTCTTTACACCTCTCGGGCTTATCCGAGAGTCTGGCGTTGTAGGGGAGGTGTCCCCGCACGCGTGCGTATGTCAGAAGTGTCGGCAGTGTCCGCCGGCGCCGGTCCAGTGTCCACCGTTGTCTGAAAACTGCACTTTTCTGACCTCTGACCTCACTGGACGGTCCGCCACACTTTTCTTTACACCTCTCGGGCTTATCCGAGAGTGTGGCGTTGTAGGGGAGGTGTCCCCGCACGCGTGCGTATGTCAGAAGTGTCGGCAGTGTCCACCGGTGCCTGTCCAGTGTCCACTGTTGTCTGAAAACTGCACTTTTCTAACCTCTGACCTCACTGGACGGTCCGCCACACTTTTCTTTACACCTCTCGGGCTTAACCGAGAGTGTGGCGTTGTAGGGGAAGTGTCCCCGCACGCGTGCGTATGTCAGAAGTGTCGGCAGTGTCCGCCGGCGCCGGTCCAGTGTCCACCGTTGTCTGAAAACTGCACTTTTCTGACCTCTGACCTCACTGGACGGTCCGCCACACTTTTCTTTACACCTCTCGGGCTTATCCGAGAGTGTGGCGTTGTAGGGGAGGTGTCCCCGCACGCGTGCGTATGTCAGAAGTGTCGGCAGTGTCCGCCGGCGCCGGTCCAGTGTCCACCGTTGTCTGAAAACTGCACTTTTCTGACCTCTGACCTCACTGGACGGTCCGCCACACTTTTCTTTACACCTCTCGGGCTTATCCGAGAGTGTGGCGTTGTAGGGGAGGTGTCCCCGCACGCGTGCGTATGTCAGAAGTGTCGGCAGTGTCCGCCGGCGCCGGTCCAGTGTCCACCGTTGTCTGAAAACTGCACTTTTCTGACCTCTGACCTCACTGGACGGTCCGCCACACTTTTCTTTACACCTCTCGGGCTTATCCGAGAGTGTGGCGTTGTAGGGGAGGTGTCCCCGCACGCGTGCGTATGTCAGAAGTGTCGGCAGTGTCCGCCGGCGCCGGTCCAGTGTCCACCGTTGTCTGAAAACTGCACTTTTCTGACCTCTGACCTCACTGGACGGTCCGCCACACTTTTTTTTACATCTCTCGGGCTTATCCGAGAGTGTGGCGTTGTAGGGGAGGTGTCCCCGCACGCGTGCGTATGTCAGAAGTGTCGGCAGTGTCCGCCGGCGCCGGTCCAGTGTCCACCGTTGTCTGAAAACCGCACTTTTCTGACCTCTGACCTCACTGGACGGTCCGCCACACTTTTCTTTACACCTCTCGGGCTTATCCGAGAGTCTGGCGTTGTAGGGGAGGTGTCCCCGCACGCGTGCGTATGTCAGAAGTGTCGGCAGTGTCCGCCGGCGCCGTTCCAGTGTCCACCGTTGTCTGAAAACTGCACTTTTCTGACCTCTGACCTCACTGGACGGTCCGCCACACTTTTCTTTACACCTCTCGGGCTTATCCGAGAGTGTGGCGTTGTAGGGGAGGTGTCCCCGCACGCGTGCGTATGTCAGAAGTGTCGGCAGTGTCCGCCGGCGCCGGTCCAGTGTCCACCGTTGTCTGAAAACTGCACTTTTCTGACCTCTGACCTCACTGGACGGTCCGCCACACTTTTCTTTACACCTCTCGGGCTTATCCGAGAGTGTGGCGTTGTAGGGGAGGTGTCCCCGCACGCGTGCGTATGTCAGAAGTGTCGGCAGTGTCCACCGGTGCCTGTCCAGTGTCCACTGTTGTCTGAAAACTGCACTTTTCTAACCTCTGACCTCACTGGACGGTCCGCCACACTTTTCTTTACACCTCTCGGGCTTAACCGAGAGTGTGGCGTTGTAGGGGAGGTGTCCCCGCACGCGTGCGTATGTCAGAAGTGTCGGCAGTGTCCGCCGGCGCCGGTCCAGTGTCCACCGTTGTCTGAAAACTGCACTTTTCTGACCTCTGACCTCACTGGACGGTCCGCCACACTTTTCTTTACACCTCTCGGGCTTATCCGAGAGTGGGGCGTTGTAGGGGAGGTGTCCCCGCACGCGTGCGTATGTCAGAAGTGTCGGCAGTGTCCGCCGGCGCCGGTCCAGTGTCCACCGTTGTCTGAAAACTGCACTTTTCTGACCTCTGACCTCACTGGACGGTCCGCCACACTTTTCTTTACACCTCTCGGGCTTATCCGAGAGTGTGGCGTTGTAGGGGAGGTGTCCCCGCACGCGTGCGTATGTCAGAAGTGTCGGCAGTGTCCGCCGGCGCCGGTCCAGTGTCCACCGTTGTCTGAAAACTGCACTTTTCTGACCTCTGACCTCACTGGACGGTCCGCCACACTTTTTTTTACATCTCTCGGGCTTATCCGAGAGTGTGGCGTTGTAGGGGAGGTGTCCCCGCACGCGTGCGTATGTCAGAAGTGTCGGCAGTGTCCGCCGGCGCCGTTCCAGTGTCCACCGTTGTCTGAAAACTGCACTTTTCTGACCTCTGACCTCACTGGACGGTCCGCCACACTTTTCTTTACACCTCTCGGGCTTATCCGAGAGTCTGGCGTTGTAGGGGAGGTGTCCCCGCACGCGTGCGTATGTCAGAAGTGTCGGCAGTGTCCGCCGGCGCCGGTCCAGTGTCCACCGTTGTCTGAAAACTGCACTTTTCTGACCTCTGACCTCACTGGACGGTCCGCCACACTTTTCTTTACACCTCTCGGGCTTATCCGAGAGTGTGGCGTTGTAGGGGAGGTGTCCCCGCACGCGTGCGTATGTCAGAAGTGTCGGCAGTGTCCACCGGTGCCTGTCCAGTGTCCACTGTTGTCTGAAAACTGCACTTTTCTAACCTCTGACCTCACTGGACGGTCCGCCACACTTTTCTTTACACCTCTCGGGCTTAACCGAGAGTGTGGCGTTGTAGGGGAGGTGTCCCCGCACGCGTGCGTATGTCAGAAGTGTCGGCAGTGTCCGCCGGCGCCGGTCCAGTGTCCACCGTTGTCTGAAAACTGCACTTTTCTGACCTCTGACCTCACTGGACGGTCCGCCACACTTTTCTTTACACCTCTCGGGCTTATCCGAGAGTGTGGCGTTGTAGGGGAGGTGTCCCCGCACGCGTGCGTATGTCAGAAGTGTCGGCAGTGTCCGCCGGCGCCGGTCCAGTGTCCACCGTTGTCTGAAAACTGCACTTTTCTGACCTCTGACCTCACTGGACGGTCCGCCACACTTTTCTTTACACCTCTCGGGCTTATCCGAGAGTGTGGCGTTGTAGGGGAGGTGTCCCCGCACGCGTGCGTATGTCAGAAGTGTCGGCAGTGTCCGCCGGCGCCGGTCCAGTGTCCACCGTTGTCTGAAAACTGCACTTTTCTGACCTCTGACCTCACTGGACGGTCCGCCACACTTTTTTTTACATCTCTCGGGCTTATCCGAGAGTGTGGCGTTGTAGGGGAGGTGTCCCCGCACGCGTGCGTATGTCAGAAGTGTCGGCAGTGTCCGCCGGCGCCGGTCCAGTGTCCACCGTTGTCTGAAAACCGCACTTTTCTGACCTCTGACCTCACTGGACGGTCCGCCACACTTTTCTTTACACCTCTCGGGCTTATCCGAGAGTCTGGCGTTGTAGGGGAGGTGTCCCCGCACGCGTGCGTATGTCAGAAGTGTCGGCAGTGTCCGCCGGCGCCGTTCCAGTGTCCACCGTTGTCTGAAAACTGCACTTTTCTGACCTCTGACCTCACTGGACGGTCCGCCACACTTTTCTTTACACCTCTCGGGCTTATCCGAGAGTCTGGCGTTGTAGGGGAGGTGTCCCCGCACGCGTGCGTATGTCAGAAGTGTCGGCAGTGTCCGCCGGCGCCGGTCCAGTGTCCACCGTTGTCTGAAAACTGCACTTTTCTGACCTCTGACCTCACTGGACGGTCCGCCACACTTTTCTTTACACCTCTCGGGCTTATCCGAGAGTGTGGCGTTGTAGGGGAGGTGTCCCCGCACGCGTGCGTATGTCAGAAGTGTCGGCAGTGTCCACCGGTGCCTGTCCAGTGTCCACTGTTGTCTGAAAACTGCACTTTTCTAACCTCTGACCTCACTGGACGGTCCGCCACACTTTTCTTTACACCTCTCGGGCTTAACCGAGAGTGTGGCGTTGTAGGGGAGGTGTCCCCGCACGCGTGCGTATGTCAGAAGTGTCGGCAGTGTCCGCCGGCGCCGGTCCAGTGTCCACCGTTGTCTGAAAACTGCACTTTTCTGACCTCTGACCTCACTGGACGGTCCGCCACACTTTTCTTTACACCTCTCGGGCTTATCCGAGAGTGTGGCGTTGTAGGGGAGGTGTCCCCGCACGCGTGCGTATGTCAGAAGTGTCGGCAGTGTCCGCCGGCGCCGGTCCAGTGTCCACCGTTGTCTGAAAACTGCACTTTTCTGACCTCTGACCTCACTGGACGGTCCGCCACACTTTTCTTTACACCTCTCAGGCTTATCCGAGAGTGTGGCGTTGTAGGGGAGGTGTCCCCGCACGCGTGCGTATGTCAGAAGTGTCGGCAGTGTCCGCCGGCGCCGGTCCAGTGTCCACCGTTGTCTGAAAACTGCACTTTTCTGACCTCTGACCTCACTGGACGGTCCGCCACACTTTTTTTTACATCTCTCGGGCTTATCCGAGAGTGTGGCGTTGTAGGGGAGGTGTCCCCGCACGCGTGCGTATGTCAGAAGTGTCGGCAGTGTCCGCCGGCGCCGGTCCAGTGTCCACCGTTGTCTGAAAACCGCACTTTTCTGACCTCTGACCTCACTGGACGGTCCGCCACACTTTTCTTTACACCTCTCGGGCTTATCCGAGAGTGTGGCGTTGTAGGGGAGGTGTCCCCGCACGCGTGCGTATGTCAGAAGTGTCGGCAGTGTCCGCCGGCGCCGGTCCAGTGTCCACCGTTGTCTGAAAACTGCACTTTTCTGACCTCTGATCTCACTGGACGGTCCGCCACACTTTTTTTTACATCTCTCGGGCTTATCCGAGAGTGTGGCGTTGTAGGGGAGGTGTCCCCGCACGCGTGCGTATGTCAGAATCTTCGGCAGTGTCCGCCGGCGCCGGTCCAGTGTCCACTGTTGTCTGAAAACGGCACTTTTCTGACCTCTGACCTCACTGGACGGTCCGCCACACTTTTTTTTACACCTCTCGGGCTTATCCGAGAGTGTGGCGTTGTAGGGGAGGTGTCCCCGCACGCGTGCGTATGTCAGAAGTGTCGGCAGTGTCCGCCGGCGCCGGTCCAGTGTCCACCGTTGTCTGAAAACTGCACTTTTCTGACCTCTGATCTCACTGGACGGTCCGCCACACTTTTTTTTACATCTCTCGGGCTTATCCGAGAGTGTGGCGTTGTAGGGGAGGTGTCCCCGCACGCGTGCGTATGTCAGAAGTGTCGGCAGTGTCCGCCGGCGCCGGTCCAGTGTCCACCGTTGTCTGAAAACTGCACTTTTCTGACCTCTGACCTCACTGGACGGTCCGCCACACTTTTCTTTACACCTCTCGGGCTTATCCGAGAGTCTGGCGTTGTAGGGGAGGTGTCCCCGCACGCGTGCGTATGTCAGAAGTGTCGGCAGTGTCCGCCGGCGCCGGTCCAGTGTCCACCGTTGTCTGAAAACTGCACTTTTCTGACCTCTGATCTCACTGGACGGTCCGCCACACTTTTTTTTACATCTCTCGGGCTTATCCGAGAGTGTGGCGTTGTAGGGGAGGTGTCCCCGCACGCGTGCGTATGTCAGAATTTTCGGCAGTGTCCGCCGGCGCCGGTCCAGTGTCCACTGTTGTCTGAAAACGGCACTTTTCTGACCTCTGACCTCACTGGACGGTCCGCCACACTTTTTTTTACACCTCTCGGGCTTATCCGAGAGTGTGGCGTTGTAGGGGAGGTGTCCCCGCACGCGTGCGTATGTCAGAAGTGTCGGCAGTGTCCGCCGGCGCCGGTCCAGTGTCCACCGTTGTCTGAAAACTGCACTTTTCTGACCTCTGACCTCACTGGACGGTCCGCCACACTTTTTTTTACATCTCTCGGGCTTATCCGAGAGTGTGGCGTTGTAGGGGAGGTGTCCCCGCACGCGTGCGTATGTCAGAAGTGTCGGCAGTGTCCGCCGGCACCGGTCCAGTGTCCACCGTTGTCTGAAAACTGCACTTTTCTGACCTCTGACCTCACTGGACGGTCCGCCACACTTTTTTTTACATCTCTCGGGCTTATCCGAGAGTGTGGCGTTGTAGGGGAGGTGTCCCCGCACGCGTGCGTATGTCAGAAGTGTCGGCAGTGTCCGCCGGCGCCGGTCCAGTGTCCACCGTTGTCTGAAAACTGCACTTTTCTGACCTCTGACCTCACTGGACGGTCCGCCACACTTTTCTTTACACCTCTCGGGCTTATCCGAGAGTCTGGCGTTGTAGGGGAGGTGTCCCCGCACGCGTGCGTATGTCAGAAGTGTCGGCAGTAACCGCCGGCGCCGGTCCAGTGTCCACCGTTGTCTGAAAACTGCACTTTTCTGACCTCTGACCTCACTGGACGGTCCGCCACACTTTTCTTTACATCTCTCGGGCTTATCCGAGAGTGTGGCGTTGTAGGGGAGGTATCCCCGCACACGTGCGTATGTCAGAAGTGTCGGCAGTGTCCGCCGGCGCCGGTCCAGTGTCCACCGTTGTCTGAAAACTGCACTTTTCTGACCTCTGACCTCACTGGACGGTCCGCCACACTTTTTTTTACATCTCTCGGGCTTATCCGAGAGTGTGGCGTTGTAGGGGAGGTGTCCCCGCACGCGTGCGTATGTCAGAAGTGTCGGCAGTGTCCGCCGGCGCCGGTCCAGTGTCCACCGTTGTCTGAAAACTGCACTTTTCTGACCTCTGACCTCACTGGACGGTCCGCCACACTTTTCTTTACACCTCTCGGGCTTATCCGAGAGTGTGGCGTTGTAGGGGAGGTGTCCCCGCACGCGTGCGTATGTCAGAAGTGTAGGCAGTGTCCGCCGGCGCCGGTCCAGTGTCCACCGTTGTCTGAAAACTGCACTTTTCTGACCTCTGACCTCACTGGACGGTCCGCCACACTTTTCTTTACACCTCTCGGGCTTATCCGAGAGTGTGGCGTTGTAGGGGAGGTGTCCCCGCACGCGTGCGTATGTCAGAAGTGTCGGCAGTGTCCACCGGTGCCTGTCCAGTGTCCACTGTTGTCTGAAAACGGCACTTTTCTGACCTCTGACCTCACTGGACGGTCCGCCACACTTTTTTTTACACCTCTCGGGCTTATCCGAGAGTGTGGCGTTGTAGGGGAGGTGTCCCCGCACGCGTGCGTATGTCAGAAGTGTCGGCAGTGTCCGCCGGCGCCGGTCCAGTGTCCACCGATGTCTGAAAACTGCACTTTTCTGACCTCTGACCTCACTGGACGGTCCGCCACACTTTTTTTTACATCTCTCGGGCTTATCCGAGAGTGTGGCGTTGTAGGGGAGGTGTCCCCGCACGCGTGCGTATGTCAGAAGTGTCGGCAGTGTCCGCCGGCGCCGGTCCAGTGTCCACCGTTGTCTGAAAACTGCACTTTTCTGACATCTGACCTCACTGGACGGTCCGCCACACTTTTTTTTACATCTCTCGGGCTTATCCGAGAGTGTGGCGTTGTAGGGGAGGTGTCCCCGCACGCGTGCGTATGTCAGAAGTGTCGGCAGTGTCCGCCGGCGCCGGTCCAGTGTCCACCGATGTCTGAAAACTGCACTTTTCTGACCTCTGACCTCACTGGACGGTCCGCCACACTTTTCTTTACACCTCTCGGGCTTATCCGAGAGTCTGGCGTTGTAGGGGAGGTGTCCCCGCACGCGTGCGTATGTCAGAAGTGTCGGCAGTAACCGCCGGCGCCGGTCCAGTGTCCACCGTTGTCTGAAAACTGCACTTTTCTGACCTCTGACCTCACTGGACGGTCCGCCACACTTTTCTTTACACCTCTCGGGCTTATCCGAGAGTGTGGCGTTGTAGGGGAGGTGTCCCCGCACGCGTGCGTATGTCAGAAGTGTCGGCAGTGTCCACCGGTGCCTGTCCAGTGTCCACTGTTGTCTGAAAACGGCACTTTTCTGACCTCTGACCTCACTGGACGGTCCGCCACACTTTTTTTTACACCTCTCGGGCTTATCCGAGAGTGTGGCGTTGTAGGGGAGGTGTCCCCGCACGCGTGCGTATGTCAGAAGTGTCGGCAGTGTCCGCCGGCGCCGGTCCAGTGTCCACCGTTGTCTGAAAACTGCACTTTTCTGACCTCTGACCTCACTGGACGGTCCGCCACACTTTTTTTTACATCTCTCGGGCTTATCCGAGAGTGTGGCGTTGTAGGGGAGGTATCCCCGCACACGTGCGTATGTCAGAAGTGTCGGCAGTGTCCGCCGGCACCGGTCCAGTGTCCACCGTTGTCTGAAAACTGCACTTTTCTGACCTCTGACCTCACTGGACGGTCCGCCACACTTTTCTTTACACCTCTCGGGCTGATCCGAGAGTCTGGCGTTGTAGGGGAGGTGTCCCCGCACGCGTGCGTATGTCAGAAGTGTCGGCAGTGTCCGCCGGCGCCGGTCCAGTGTCCACCGTTGTCTGAAAACTGCACTTTTCTGACCTCTGACCTCACTGGACGGTCCGCCACACTTTTCTTTACACCTCTCGGGCTTATCCGAGAGTGTGGCGTTGTAGGGGAGGTGTCCCCGCACGCGTGCGTATGTCAGAAGTGTCGGCAGTGTCCACCGGTGCCTGTCCAGTGTCCACTGTTGTCTGAAAACGGCACTTTTCTGACCTCTGACCTCACTGGACGGTCCGCCACACTTTTTTTAACACCTCTCGGGCTTATCCGAGAGTGTGGCGTTGTAGGGGAGGTGTCCCCGCACGCGTGCGTATGTCAGAAGTGTCGGCAGTGTCCGCCGGCGCCGGTCCAGTGTCCACCGTTGTCTGAAAACTGCACTTTTCTGACCTCTGACCTCACTGGACGGTCCGCCACACTTTTCTTTACACCTCTCGGGCTTATCCGAGAGTGTGGCGTTGTAGGGGAGGTGTCCCCGCACGCGTGCGTATGTCAGAAGTGTCGGCAGTGTCCGCCGGCGCCGGTCCAGTGTCCACCGTTGTCTGAAAACTGCACTTTTCTGACCTCTGACCTCACTGGACGGTCCGCCACACTTTTCTTTACACCTCTCGGGCTTATCCGAGAGTGTGGCGTTGTAGGGGAGGTGTCCCCGCACGCGTGCGTATGTCAGAAGTGTCGGCAGTGTCCGCCGGCGCCGGTCCAGTGTCCACCGTTGTCTGAAAACTGCACTTTTCTGACCTCTGACCTCACTGGACGGTCCGCCACACTTTTTTTTACATCTCTCGGGCTTATCCGAGAGTGTGGCGTTGTAGGGGAGGTGTCCCCGCACGCGTGCGTATGTCAGAAGTGTCGGCAGTGTCCGCCGGCGCCGGTCCAGTGTCCACCGTTGTCTGAAAACCGCACTTTTCTGACCTCTGACCTCACTGGACGGTCCGCCACACTTTTCTTTACACCTCTCGGGCTTATCCGAGAGTGTGGCGTTGTAGGGGAGGTGTCCCCGCACGCGTGCGTATGTCAGAAGTGTCGGCAGTGTCCGCCGGCGCCGGTCCAGTGTCCACCGTTGTCTGAAAACTGCACTTTTCTGACCTCTGATCTCACTGGACGGTCCGCCACACTTTTTTTTACATCTCTCGGGCTTATCCGAGAGTGTGGCGTTGTAGGGGAGGTGTCCCCGCACGCGTGCGTATGTCAGAATTTTCGGCAGTGTCCGCCGGCGCCGGTCCAGTGTCCACTGTTGTCTGAAAACGGCACTTTTCTGACCTCTGACCTCACTGGACGGTCCGCCACACTTTTTTTTACACCTCTCGGGCTTATCCGAGAGTGTGGCGTTGTAGGGGAGGTGTCCCCGCACGCGTGCGTATGTCAGAAGTGTCGGCAGTGTCCGCCGGCGCCGGTCCAGTGTCCACCGTTGTCTGAAAACTGCACTTTTCTGACCTCTGATCTCACTGGACGGTCCGCCACACTTTTTTTTACATCTCTCGGGCTTATCCGAGAGTGTGGCGTTGTAGGGGAGGTGTCCCCGCACGCGTGCGTATGTCAGAAGTGTCGGCAGTGTCCGCCGGCGCCGGTCCAGTGTCCACCGTTGTCTGAAAACTGCACTTTTCTGACCTCTGACCTCACTGGACGGTCCGCCACACTTTTCTTTACACCTCTCGGGCTTATCCGAGAGTCTGGCGTTGTAGGGGAGGTGTCCCCGCACGCGTGCGTATGTCAGAAGTGTCGGCAGTGTCCGCCGGCGCCGGTCCAGTGTCCACCGTTGTCTGAAAACTGCACTTTTCTGACCTCTGATCTCACTGGACGGTCCGCCACACTTTTTTTTACATCTCTCGGGCTTATCCGAGAGTGTGGCGTTGTAGGGGAGGTGTCCCCGCACGCGTGCGTATGTCAGAATTTTCGGCAGTGTCCGCCGGCGCCGGTCCAGTGTCCACTGTTGTCTGAAAACGGCACTTTTCTGACCTCTGACCTCACTGGACGGTCCGCCACACTTTTTTTTACACCTCTCGGGCTTATCCGAGAGTGTGGCGTTGTAGGGGAGGTGTCCCCGCACGCGTGCGTATGTCAGAAGTGTCGGCAGTGTCCGCCGGCGCCGGTCCAGTGTCCACCGTTGTCTGAAAACTGCACTTTTCTGACCTCTGACCTCACTGGACGGTCCGCCACACTTTTTTTTACATCTCTCGGGCTTATCCGAGAGTGTGGCGTTGTAGGGGAGGTGTCCCCGCACGCGTGCGTATGTCAGAAGTGTCGGCAGTGTCCGCCGGCGCCGGTCCAGTGTCCACCGTTGTCTGAAAACTGCACTTTTCTGACCTCTGACCTCACTGGACGGTCCGCCACACTTTTTTTTACATCTCTCGGGCTTATCCGAGAGTGTGGCGTTGTAGGGGAGGTGTCCCCGCACGCGTGCGTATGTCAGAAGTGTCGGCAGTGTCCGCCGGCGCCGGTCCAGTGTCCACCGTTGTCTGAAAACTGCACTTTTCTGACCTCTGACCTCACTGGACGGTCCGCCACACTTTTCTTTACACCTCTCGGGCTTATCCGAGAGTCTGGCGTTGTAGGGGAGGTGTCCCCGCACGCGTGCGTATGTCAGAAGTGTCGGCAGTAACCGCCGGCGCCGGTCCAGTGTCCACCGTTGTCTGAAAACTGCACTTTTCTGACCTCTGACCTCACTGGACGGTCCGCCACACTTTTCTTTACACCTCTCGGGCTTATCCGAGAGTGTGGCGTTGTAGGGGAGGTGTCCCCGCACGCGTGCGTATGTCAGAAGTGTCGGCAGTGTCCACCGGTGCCTGTCCAGTGTCCACTGTTGTCTGAAAACGGCACTTTTCTGACCTCTGACCTCACTGGACGGTCCGCCACACTTTTTTTTACACCTCTCGGGCTTATCCGAGAGTGTGGCGTTGTAGGGGAGGTGTCCCCGCACGCGTGCGTATGTCAGAAGTGTCGGCAGTGTCCGCCGGCGCCGGTCCAGTGTCCACCGTTGTCTGAAAACTGCACTTTTCTGACCTCTGACCTCACTGGACGGTCCGCCACACTTTTTTTTACATCTCTCGGGCTTATCCGAGAGTGTGGCGTTGTAGGGGAGGTATCCCCGCACACGTGCGTATGTCAGAAGTGTCGGCAGTGTCCGCCGGCGCCGGTCCAGTGTCCACCGTTGTCTGAAAACTGCACTTTTCTGACCTCTGACCTCACTGGACGGTCCGCCACACTTTTTTTTACATCTCTCGGGCTTATCCGAGAGTGTGGCGTTGTAGGGGAGGTGTCCCCGCACGCGTGCGTATGTCAGAAGTGTCGGCAGTGTCCGCCGGCGCCGGTCCAGTGTCCACCGTTGTCTGAAAACTGCACTTTTCTGACCTCTGACCTCACTGGACGGTCCGCCACACTTTTCTTTACACCTCTCGGGCTTATCCGAGAGTGTGGCGTTGTAGGGGAGGTGTCCCCGCACGCGTGCGTATGTCAGAAGTGTAGGCAGTGTCCGCCGGCGCCGGTCCAGTGTCCACCGTTGTCTGAAAACTGCACTTTTCTGACCTCTGACCTCACTGGACGGTCCGCCACACTTTTCTTTACACCTCTCGGGCTTATCCGAGAGTGTGGCGTTGTAGGGGAGGTGTCCCCGCACGCGTGCGTATGTCAGAAGTGTCGGCAGTGTCCACCGGTGCCTGTCCAGTGTCCACTGTTGTCTGAAAACGGCACTTTTCTGACCTCTGACCTCACTGGACGGTCCGCCACACTTTTTTTTACACCTCTCGGGCTTATCCGAGAGTGTGGCGTTGTAGGGGAGGTGTCCCCGCACGCGTGCGTATGTCAGAAGTGTCGGCAGTGTCCGCCGGCGCCGGTCCAGTGTCCACCGATGTCTGAAAACTGCACTTTTCTGACCTCTGACCTCACTGGACGGTCCGCCACACTTTTTTTTACATCTCTCGGGCTTATCCGAGAGTGTGGCGTTGTAGGGGAGGTGTCCCCGCACGCGTGCGTATGTCAGAAGTGTCGGCAGTGTCCGCCGGCGCCGGTCCAGTGTCCACCGTTGTCTGAAAACTGCACTTTTCTGACATCTGACCTCACTGGACGGTCCGCCACACTTTTTTTTACATCTCTCGGGCTTATCCGAGAGTGTGGCGTTGTAGGGGAGGTGTCCCCGCACGCGTGCGTATGTCAGAAGTGTCGGCAGTGTCCGCCGGCGCCGGTCCAGTGTCCACCGATGTCTGAAAACTGCACTTTTCTGACCTCTGACCTCACTGGACGGTCCGCCACACTTTTCTTTACACCTCTCGGGCTTATCCGAGAGTCTGGCGTTGTAGGGGAGGTGTCCCCGCACGCGTGCGTATGTCAGAAGTGTCGGCAGTAACCGCCGGCGCCGGTCCAGTGTCCACCGTTGTCTGAAAACTGCACTTTTCTGACCTCTGACCTCACTGGACGGTCCGCCACACTTTTCTTTACACCTCTCGGGCTTATCCGAGAGTGTGGCGTTGTAGGGGAGGTGTCCCCGCACGCGTGCGTATGTCAGAAGTGTCGGCAGTGTCCACCGGTGCCTGTCCAGTGTCCACTGTTGTCTGAAAACGGCACTTTTCTGACCTCTGACCTCACTGGACGGTCCGCCACACTTTTTTTTACACCTCTCGGGCTTATCCGAGAGTGTGGCGTTGTAGGGGAGGTGTCCCCGCACGCGTGCGTATGTCAGAAGTGTCGGCAGTGTCCGCCGGCGCCGGTCCAGTGTCCACCGTTGTCTGAAAACTGCACTTTTCTGACCTCTGACCTCACTGGACGGTCCGCCACACTTTTTTTTACATCTCTCGGGCTTATCCGAGAGTGTGGCGTTGTAGGGGAGGTATCCCCGCACACGTGCGTATGTCAGAAGTGTCGGCAGTGTCCGCCGGCACCGGTCCAGTGTCCACCGTTGTCTGAAAACTGCACTTTTCTGACCTCTGACCTCACTGGACGGTCCGCCACACTTTTCTTTACACCTCTCGGGCTGATCCGAGAGTCTGGCGTTGTAGGGGAGGTGTCCCCGCACGCGTGCGTATGTCAGAAGTGTCGGCAGTGTCCGCCGGCGCCGGTCCAGTGTCCACCGTTGTCTGAAAACTGCACTTTTCTGACCTCTGACCTCACTGGACGGTCCGCCACACTTTTCTTTACACCTCTCGGGCTTATCCGAGAGTGTGGCGTTGTAGGGGAGGTGTCCCCGCACGCGTGCGTATGTCAGAAGTGTCGGCAGTGTCCACCGGTGCCTGTCCAGTGTCCACTGTTGTCTGAAAACGGCACTTTTCTGACCTCTGACCTCACTGGACGGTCCGCCACACTTTTTTTAACACCTCTCGGGCTTATCCGAGAGTGTGGCGTTGTAGGGGAGGTGTCCCCGCACGCGTGCGTATGTCAGAAGTGTCGGCAGTGTCCGCCGGCGCCGGTCCAGTGTCCACCGTTGTCTGAAAACTGCACTTTTCTGACCTCTGACCTCACTGGACGGTCCGCCACACTTTTTTTTACATCTCTCGGGCTTATCCGAGAGTGTGGCGTTGTAGGGGAGGTGTCCCCGCACGCGTGCGTATGTCAGAAGTGTCGGCAGTGTCCGCCGGCGCCGGTCCAGTGTCCACCGTTGTCTGAAAACTGCACTTTTCTGACCTCTGACCTCACTGGACGGTCCGCCACACTTTTCTTTACACCTCTCGGGCTTATCCGAGAGTCTGGCGTTGTAGGGGAGGTGTCCCCGCACTCGTGCGTATGTCAGAAGTGTCGGCAGTGTCCGCCGGCGCCGGTCCAGTGTCCACCGTTGTCTGAAAACTGCACTTTTCTGACCTCTGACCTCACTGGACGGTCCGCCACACTTTTCTTTACACCTCTCGGGCTTATCCGAGAGTCTGGCGTTGTAGGGGAGGTGTCCCCGCACGCGTGCGTATGTCAGAAGTGTCGGCAGTGTCCGCCGGCGCCGGTCCAGTGTCCACCGTTGTCTGAAAACTGCACTTTTCTGACCTCTGACCTCACTGGACGGTCCGCCACACTTTTCTTTACACCTCTCAGGCTTATCCGAGAGTGTGGCGTTGTAGGGGAGGTGTCCCCGCACGCGTGCGTATGTCAGAAGTGTCGGCAGTGTCCGCCGGCGCCGGTCCAGTGTCCACCGTTGTCTGAAAACTGCACTTTTCTGACCTCTGATCTCACTGGACGGTCCGCCACACTTTTCTTTACACCTCTCGGGCTTATCCGAGAGTGTGGCGTTGTAGGGGAGGTGTCCCCGCACGCGTGCGTATGTCAGAAGTGTCGGCAGTGTCCGCCGGCGCCGGTCCAGTGTCCACCGTTGTCTGAAAACTGCACTTTTCTGACCTCTGACCTCACTGGACGGTCCGCCACACTTCTTTTTACATCTCTCGGGCTTATCCGAGAGTGTGGCGTTGTAGGGGAGGTGTCCCCGCACGCGTGCGTATGTCAGAAGTGTCGGCAGTGTCCGCCGGCGCCGGTCCAGTGTCCACCGTTGTCTGAAAACTGCACTTTTCTGACCTCTGACCTCACTGGACGGTCCGCCACACTTTTCTTTACACCTCTCGGGCTTATCCGAGAGTGTGGCGTTGTAGGGGAGGTGTCCCCGCACGCGTGCGTATGTCAGAAGTGTAGGCAGTGTCCGCCGGCGCCGGTCCAGTGTCCACCGTTGTCTGAAAACTGCACTTTTCTGACCTCTGACCTCACTGGACGGTCCGCCACACTTTTCTTTACACCTCTCGGGCTTATCCGAGAGTGTGGCGTTGTAGGGGAGGTGTCCCCGCACGCGTGCGTATGTCAGAAGTGTCGGCAGTGTCCACCGGTGCCTGTCCAGTGTCCACTGTTGTCTGAAAACGGCACTTTTCTGACCTCTGACCTCACTGGACGGTCCGCCACACTTTTTTTTACACCTCTCGGGCTTATCCGAGAGTGTGGCGTTGTAGGGGAGGTGTCCCCGCACGCGTGCGTATGTCAGAAGTGTCGGCAGTGTCCGCCGGCGCCGGTCCAGTGTCCACCGTTGTCTGAAAACTGCACTTTTCTGACCTCTGACCTCACTGGACGGTCCGCCACACTTTTTTTTACATCTCTCGGGCTTATCCGAGAGTGTGGCGTTGTAGGGGAGGTGTCCCCGCACGCGTGCGTATGTCAGAAGTGTCGGCAGTGTCCGCCGGCGCCGGTCCAGTGTCCACCGTTGTCTGAAAACTGCACTTTTCTGACCTCTGACCTCACTGGACGGTCCGCCACACTTTTTTTTACATCTCTCGGGCTTATCCGAGAGTGTGGCGTTGTAGGGGAGGTGTCCCCGCACGCGTGCGTATGTCAGAAGTGTCGGCAGTGTCCGCCGGCGCCGGTCCAGTGTCCACCGTTGTCTGAAAACTGCACTTTTCTGACCTCTGACCTCACTGGACGGTCCGCCACACTTTTCTTTACACCTCTCGGGCTTATCCGAGAGTCTGGCGTTGTAGGGGAGGTGTCCCCGCACGCGTGCGTATGTCAGAAGTGTCGGCAGTGTCCGCCGGCGCCGGTCCAGTGTCCACCGTTGTCTGAAAACTGCACTTTTCTGACCTCTGACCTCACTGGACGGTCCGCCACACTTTTTTTTACATCTCTCGGGCTTATCCGAGAGTGTGGCGTTGTAGGGGAGGTGTCCCCGCACGCGTGCGTATGTCAGAAGTGTCGGCAGTGTCCGCCGGCGCCGGTCCAGTGTCCACCGTTGTCTGAAAACTGCACTTTTCTGACCTCTGACCTCACTGGACGGTCCGCCACACTTTTCTTTACACCTCTCGGGCTTATCCGAGAGTCTGGCGTTGTAGGGGAGGTGTCCCCGCACGCGTGCGTATGTCAGAAGTGTCGGCAGTAACCGCCGGCGCCGGTCCAGTGTCCACCGTTGTCTGAAAACTGCACTTTTCTGACCTCTGACCTCACTGGACGGTCCGCCACACTTTTCTTTACACCTCTCGGGCTTATCCGAGAGTGTGGCGTTGTAGGGGAGGTGTCCCCGCACGCGTGCGTATGTCAGAAGTGTCGGCAGTGTCCGCCGGCGCCGGTCCAGTGTCCACCGTTGTCTGAAAACTGCACTTTTCTGACCTCTGACCTCACTGGACGGTCCGCCACACTTTTTTTTACATCTCTCGGGCTTATCCGAGAGTGTGGCGTTGTAGGGGAGGTATCCCCGCACACGTGCGTATGTCAGAAGTGTCGGCAGTGTCCGCCGGCGCCGGTCCAGTGTCCACCGTTGTCTGAAAACTGCACTTTTCTGACCTCTGACCTCACTGGACGGTCCGCCACACTTTTTTTTACATCTCTCGGGCTTATCCGAGAGTGTGGCGTTGTAGGGGAGGTGTCCCCGCACGCGTGCGTATGTCAGAAGTGTCGGCAGTGTCCGCCGGCGCCGGTCCAGTGTCCACCGTTGTCTGAAAACTGCACTTTTCTGACCTCTGACCTCACTGGACGGTCCGCCACACTTTTCTTTACACCTCTCGGGCTTATCCGAGAGTGTGGCGTTGTAGGGGAGGTGTCCCCGCACGCGTGCGTATGTCAGAAGTGTAGGCAGTGTCCGCCGGCGCCGGTCCAGTGTCCACCGTTGTCTGAAAACTGCACTTTTCTGACCTCTGACCTCACTGGACGGTCCGCCACACTTTTCTTTACACCTCTCGGGCTTATCCGAGAGTGTGGCGTTGTAGGGGAGGTGTCCCCGCACGCGTGCGTATGTCAGAAGTGTCGGCAGTGTCCACCGGTGCCTGTCCAGTGTCCACTGTTGTCTGAAAACGGCACTTTTCTGACCTCTGACCTCACTGGACGGTCCGCCACACTTTTTTTTACACCTCTCGGGCTTATCCGAGAGTGTGGCGTTGTAGGGGAGGTGTCCCCGCACGCGTGCGTATGTCAGAAGTGTCGGCAGTGTCCGCCGGCGCCGGTCCAGTGTCCACCGATGTCTGAAAACTGCACTTTTCTGACCTCTGACCTCACTGGACGGTCCGCCACACTTTTTTTTACATCTCTCGGGCTTATCCGAGAGTGTGGCGTTGTAGGGGAGGTGTCCCCGCACGCGTGCGTATGTCAGAAGTGTCGGCAGTGTCCGCCGGCGCCGGTCCAGTGTCCACCGTTGTCTGAAAACTGCACTTTTCTGACATCTGACCTCACTGGACGGTCCGCCACACTTTTTTTTACATCTCTCGGGCTTATCCGAGAGTGTGGCGTTGTAGGGGAGGTGTCCCCGCACGCGTGCGTATGTCAGAAGTGTCGGCAGTGTCCGCCGGCGCCGGTCCAGTGTCCACCGTTGTCTGAAAACTGCACTTTTCTGACCTCTGACCTCACTGGACGGTCCGCCACACTTTTCTTTACACCTCTCGGGCTTATCCGAGAGTGTGGCGTTGTAGGGGAGGTGTCCCCGCACGCGTGCGTATGTCAGAAGTGTAGGCAGTGTCCGCCGGCGCCGGTCCAGTGTCCACCGTTGTCTGAAAACTGCACTTTTCTGACCTCTGACCTCACTGGACGGTCCGCCACACTTTTCTTTACACCTCTCGGGCTTATCCGAGAGTGTGGCGTTGTAGGGGAGGTGTCCCCGCACACGTGCGTATGTCAGAAGTGTCGGCAGTGTCCACCGGTGCCTGTCCAGTGTCCACTGTTGTCTGAAAACGGCACTTTTCTGACCTCTGACCTCACTGGACGGTCCGCCACACTTTTTTTTACACCTCTCGGGCTTATCCGAGAGTGTGGCGTTGTAGGGGAGGTGTCCCCGCACGCGTGCGTATGTCAGAAGTGTCGGCAGTGTCCGCCGGCGCCGGTCCAGTGTCCACCGATGTCTGAAAACTGCACTTTTCTGACCTCTGACCTCACTGGACGGTCCGCCACACTTTTTTTTACATCTCTCGGGCTTATCCGAGAGTGTGGCGTTGTAGGGGAGGTGTCCCCGCACGCGTGCGTATGTCAGAAGTGTCGGCAGTGTCCGCCGGCGCCGGTCCAGTGTCCACCGTTGTCTGAAAACTGCACTTTTCTGACATCTGACCTCACTGGACGGTCCGCCACACTTTTTTTTACATCTCTCGGGCTTATCCGAGAGTGTGGCGTTGTAGGGGAGGTGTCCCCGCACGCGTGCGTATGTCAGAAGTGTCGGCAGTGTCCGCCGGCGCCGGTCCAGTGTCCACCGTTGTCTGAAAACTGCACTTTTCTGACCTCTGACCTCACTGGACGGTCCGCCACACTTTTCTTTACACCTCTCGGGCTTATCCGAGAGTCTGGCGTTGTAGGGGAGGTGTCCCCGCACGCGTGCGTATGTCAGAAGTGTCGGCAGTAACCGCCGGCGCCGGTCCAGTGTCCACCGTTGTCTGAAAACTGCACTTTTCTGACCTCTGACCTCACTGGATGGTCCGCCACACTTTTCTTTACACCTCTCGGGCTTATCCGAGAGTCTGGCGTTGTAGGGGAGGTGTCCCCGCACTCGTGCGTATGTCAGAAGTGTCGGCAGTGTCCGCCGGCGCCGGTCCAGTGTCCACCGTTGTCTGAAAACTGCACTTTTCTGACCTCTGACCTCACTGGACGGTCCGCCACACTTTTCTTTACACCTCTCGGGCTTATCCGAGAGTGTGGCGTTGTAGGGGAGGTGTCCCCGCACGCGTGCGTATGTCAGAAGTGTCGGCAGTGTCCACCGGTGGACACGCCACACAGGTGTTTCTGACCTCTGACCTCACTGGACGGTCCGCCACACTTTTCTTTACACCTCTCGGGCTTATCCGAGAGTGTGGCGTTGTAGGGGAGGTGTCCCCGCACGCGTGCGTATGTCAGAAGTGTAGGCAGTGTCCGCCGGCGCCGGTCCAGTGTCCACCGTTGTCTGAAAACTGCACTTTTCTGACCTCTGACCTCACTGGACGGTCCGCCACACTTTTCTTTACACCTCTCGGGCTTATCCGAGAGTGTGGCGTTGTAGGGGAGGTGTCCCCGCACGCGTGCGTATGTCAGAAGTGTCGGCAGTGTCCACCGGTGCCTGTCCAGTGTCCACTGTTGTCTGAAAACGGCACTTTTCTGACCTCTGACCTCACTGGACGGTCCGCCACACTTTTTTTTACACCTCTCGGGCTTATCCGAGAGTGTGGCGTTGTAGGGGAGGTGTCCCCGCACGCGTGCGTATGTCAGAAGTGTCGGCAGTGTCCGCCGGCGCCGGTCCAGTGTCCACCGTTGTCTGAAAACTGCACTTTTCTGACCTCTGACCTCACTGGACGGTCCGCCACACTTTTCTTTACACCTCTCGGGCTTATCCGAGAGTCTGGCGTTGTAGGGGAGGTGTCCCCGCACGCGTGCGTATGTCAGAAGTGTCGGCAGTGTCCGCCGGCGCCGGTCCAGTGTCCACCGTTGTCTGAAAACTGCACTTTTCTGACCTCTGACCTCACTGGACGGTCCGCCACACTTTTCTTTACACCTCTCGGGCTTATCCGAGAGTCTGGCGTTGTAGGGGAGGTGTCCCCGCACGCGTGCGTATGTCAGAAGTGTCGGCAGTGTCCGCCGGCGCCGGTCCAGTGTCCACCGTTGTCTGAAAACTGCACTTTTCTGACCTCTGACCTCACTGGACGGTCCGCCACACTTTTTTTTACATCTCTCGGGCTTATCCGAGAGTGTGGCGTTGTAGGGGAGGTGTCCCCGCACGCGTGCGTATGTCAGAAGTGTCGGCAGTGTCCGCCGGCGCCGGTCCAGTGTCCACCGTTGTCTGAAAACTGCACTTTTCTGACCTCTGACCTCACTGGACGGTCCGCCACACTTTTCTTTACACCTCTCGGGCTTATCCGAGAGTCTGGCGTTGTAGGGGAGGTGTCCCCGCACGCGTGCGTATGTCAGAAGTGTCGGCAGTAACCGCCGGCGCCGGTCCAGTGTCCACCGTTGTCTGAAAACTGCACTTTTCTGACCTCTGACCTCACTGGACGGTCCGCCACACTTTTCTTTACACCTCTCGGGCTTATCCGAGAGTGTGGCGTTGTAGGGGAGGTGTCCCCGCACGCGTGCGTATGTCAGAAGTGTCGGCAGTGTCCGCCGGCGCCGGTCCAGTGTCCACCGTTGTCTGAAAACTGCACTTTTCTGACCTCTGACCTCACTGGACGGTCCGCCACACTTTTTTTTACATCTCTCGGGCTTATCCGAGAGTGTGGCGTTGTAGGGGAGGTATCCCCGCACACGTGCGTATGTCAGAAGTGTCGGCAGTGTCCGCCGGCGCCGGTCCAGTGTCCACCGTTGTCTGAAAACTGCACTTTTCTGACCTCTGACCTCACTGGACGGTCCGCCACACTTTTTTTTACATCTCTCGGGCTTATCCGAGAGTGTGGCGTTGTAGGGGAGGTGTCCCCGCACGCGTGCGTATGTCAGAAGTGTCGGCAGTGTCCGCCGGCGCCGGTCCAGTGTCCACCGTTGTCTGAAAACTGCACTTTTCTGACCTCTGACCTCACTGGACGGTCCGCCACACTTTTCTTTACACCTCTCGGGCTTATCCGAGAGTGTGGCGTTGTAGGGGAGGTGTCCCCGCACGCGTGCGTATGTCAGAAGTGTAGGCAGTGTCCGCCGGCGCCGGTCCAGTGTCCACCGTTGTCTGAAAACTGCACTTTTCTGACCTCTGACCTCACTGGACGGTCCGCCACACTTTTCTTTACACCTCTCGGGCTTATCCGAGAGTGTGGCGTTGTAGGGGAGGTGTCCCCGCACGCGTGCGTATGTCAGAAGTGTCGGCAGTGTCCACCGGTGCCTGTCCAGTGTCCACTGTTGTCTGAAAACGGCACTTTTCTGACCTCTGACCTCACTGGACGGTCCGCCACACTTTTTTTTACACCTCTCGGGCTTATCCGAGAGTGTGGCGTTGTAGGGGAGGTGTCCCCGCACGCGTGCGTATGTCAGAAGTGTCGGCAGTGTCCGCCGGCGCCGGTCCAGTGTCCACCGATGTCTGAAAACTGCACTTTTCTGACCTCTGACCTCACTGGACGGTCCGCCACACTTTTTTTTACATCTCTCGGGCTTATCCGAGAGTGTGGCGTTGTAGGGGAGGTGTCCCCGCACGCGTGCGTATGTCAGAAGTGTCGGCAGTGTCCGCCGGCGCCGGTCCAGTGTCCACCGTTGTCTGAAAACTGCACTTTTCTGACATCTGACCTCACTGGACGGTCCGCCACACTTTTTTTTACATCTCTCGGGCTTATCCGAGAGTGTGGCGTTGTAGGGGAGGTGTCCCCGCACGCGTGCGTATGTCAGAAGTGTCGGCAGTGTCCGCCGGCGCCGGTCCAGTGTCCACCGTTGTCTGAAAACTGCACTTTTCTGACCTCTGACCTCACTGGACGGTCCGCCACACTTTTCTTTACACCTCTCGGGCTTATCCGAGAGTGTGGCGTTGTAGGGGAGGTGTCCCCGCACGCGTGCGTATGTCAGAAGTGTAGGCAGTGTCCGCCGGCGCCGGTCCAGTGTCCACCGTTGTCTGAAAACTGCACTTTTCTGACCTCTGACCTCACTGGACGGTCCGCCACACTTTTCTTTACACCTCTCGGGCTTATCCGAGAGTGTGGCGTTGTAGGGGAGGTGTCCCCGCACACGTGCGTATGTCAGAAGTGTCGGCAGTGTCCACCGGTGCCTGTCCAGTGTCCACTGTTGTCTGAAAACGGCACTTTTCTGACCTCTGACCTCACTGGACGGTCCGCCACACTTTTTTTTACACCTCTCGGGCTTATCCGAGAGTGTGGCGTTGTAGGGGAGGTGTCCCCGCACGCGTGCGTATGTCAGAAGTGTCGGCAGTGTCCGCCGGCGCCGGTCCAGTGTCCACCGATGTCTGAAAACTGCACTTTTCTGACCTCTGACCTCACTGGACGGTCCGCCACACTTTTTTTTACATCTCTCGGGCTTATCCGAGAGTGTGGCGTTGTAGGGGAGGTGTCCCCGCACGCGTGCGTATGTCAGAAGTGTCGGCAGTGTCCGCCGGCGCCGGTCCAGTGTCCACCGTTGTCTGAAAACTGCACTTTTCTGACATCTGACCTCACTGGACGGTCCGCCACACTTTTTTTTACATCTCTCGGGCTTATCCGAGAGTGTGGCGTTGTAGGGGAGGTGTCCCCGCACGCGTGCGTATGTCAGAAGTGTCGGCAGTGTCCGCCGGCGCCGGTCCAGTGTCCACCGTTGTCTGAAAACTGCACTTTTCTGACCTCTGACCTCACTGGACGGTCCGCCACACTTTTCTTTACACCTCTCGGGCTTATCCGAGAGTCTGGCGTTGTAGGGGAGGTGTCCCCGCACGCGTGCGTATGTCAGAAGTGTCGGCAGTAACCGCCGGCGCCGGTCCAGTGTCCACCGTTGTCTGAAAACTGCACTTTTCTGACCTCTGACCTCACTGGATGGTCCGCCACACTTTTCTTTACACCTCTCGGGCTTATCCGAGAGTCTGGCGTTGTAGGGGAGGTGTCCCCGCACTCGTGCGTATGTCAGAAGTGTCGGCAGTGTCCGCCGGCGCCGGTCCAGTGTCCACCGTTGTCTGAAAACTGCACTTTTCTGACCTCTGACCTCACTGGACGGTCCGCCACACTTTTCTTTACACCTCTCGGGCTTATCCGAGAGTGTGGCGTTGTAGGGGAGGTGTCCCCGCACGCGTGCGTATGTCAGAAGTGTCGGCAGTGTCCACCGGTGGACACGCCACACAGGTGTTTCTGACCTCTGACCTCACTGGACGGTCCGCCACACTTTTCTTTACACCTCTCGGGCTTATCCGAGAGTGTGGCGTTGTAGGGGAGGTGTCCCCGCACGCGTGCGTATGTCAGAAGTGTAGGCAGTGTCCGCCGGCGCCGGTCCAGTGTCCACCGTTGTCTGAAAACTGCACTTTTCTGACCTCTGACCTCACTGGACGGTCCGCCACACTTTTCTTTACACCTCTCGGGCTTATCCGAGAGTGTGGCGTTGTAGGGGAGGTGTCCCCGCACGCGTGCGTATGTCAGAAGTGTCGGCAGTGTCCACCGGTGCCTGTCCAGTGTCCACTGTTGTCTGAAAACGGCACTTTTCTGACCTCTGACCTCACTGGACGGTCCGCCACACTTTTTTTTACACCTCTCGGGCTTATCCGAGAGTGTGGCGTTGTAGGGGAGGTGTCCCCGCACGCGTGCGTATGTCAGAAGTGTCGGCAGTGTCCGCCGGCGCCGGTCCAGTGTCCACCGTTGTCTGAAAACTGCACTTTTCTGACCTCTGACCTCACTGGACGGTCCGCCACACTTTTCTTTACACCTCTCGGGCTTATCCGAGAGTCTGGCGTTGTAGGGGAGGTGTCCCCGCACGCGTGCGTATGTCAGAAGTGTCGGCAGTGTCCGCCGGCGCCGGTCCAGTGTCCACCGTTGTCTGAAAACTGCACTTTTCTGACCTCTGACCTCACTGGACGGTCCGCCACACTTTTCTTTACACCTCTCAGGCTTATCCGAGAGTGTGGCGTTGTAGGGGAGGTGTCCCCGCACGCGTGCGTATGTCAGAAGTGTCGGCAGTGTCCGCCGGCGCCGGTCCAGTGTCCACCGTTGTCTGAAAACTGCACTTTTCTGACCTCTGATCTCACTGGACGGTCCGCCACACTTTTCTTTACACCTCTCGGGCTTATCCGAGAGTGTGGCGTTGTAGGGGAGGTGTCCCCGCACGCGTGCGTATGTCAGAAGTGTCGGCAGTGTCCGCCGGCGCCGGTCCAGTGTCCACCGTTGTCTGAAAACTGCACTTTTCTGACCTCTGACCTCACTGGACGGTCCGCCACACTTCTTTTTACATCTCTCGGGCTTATCCGAGAGTGTGGCGTTGTAGGGGAGGTGTCCCCGCACGCGTGCGTATGTCAGAAGTGTCGGCAGTGTCCGCCGGCGCCGGTCCAGTGTCCACCGTTGTCTGAAAACTGCACTTTTCTGACCTCTGACCTCACTGGACGGTCCGCCACACTTTTCTTTACACCTCTCGGGCTTATCCGAGAGTGTGGCGTTGTAGGGGAGGTGTCCCCGCACGCGTGCGTATGTCAGAAGTGTAGGCAGTGTCCGCCGGCGCCGGTCCAGTGTCCACCGTTGTCTGAAAACTGCACTTTTCTGACCTCTGACCTCACTGGACGGTCCGCCACACTTTTCTTTACACCTCTCGGGCTTATCCGAGAGTGTGGCGTTGTAGGGGAGGTGTCCCCGCACGCGTGCGTATGTCAGAAGTGTCGGCAGTGTCCACCGGTGCCTGTCCAGTGTCCACTGTTGTCTGAAAACGGCACTTTTCTGACCTCTGACCTCACTGGACGGTCCGCCACACTTTTCTTTACACCTCTCGGGCTTATCCGAGAGTGTGGCGTTGTAGGGGAGGTGTCCCCGCACGCGTGCGTATGTCAGAAGTGTAGGCAGTGTCCGCCGGCGCCGGTCCAGTGTCCACCGTTGTCTGAAAACTGCACTTTTCTGACCTCTGACCTCACTGGACGGTCCGCCACACTTTTCTTTACACCTCTCGGGCTTATTGTAGGGGAGGTGTCCCCGCACGCGTGCGTATGTCAGAAGTGTCGGCAGTGTCCGCCGGCGCCGGTCCAGTGTCCACCGTTGTCTGAAAACTGCACTTTTCTGACCTCTGACCTCACTGGACGGTCCGCCACACTTTTCTTTACACCTCTCGGGCTTATCCGAGAGTGTGGCGTTGTAGGGGAGGTGTCCCCGCACGCGTGCGTATGTCAGAAGTGTCGGCAGTGTCCGCCGGCGCCGGTCCAGTGTCCACCGTTGTCTGAAAACTGCACTTTTCTGACCTCTGACCTCACTGGACGGTCCGCCACACTTTTCTTTACACCTCTCGGGCTTATCCGAGAGTGTGGCGTTGTAGGGGAGGTGTCCCCGCACGCGTGCGTATGTCAGAAGTGTCGGCAGTGTCCGCCGGCGCCGGTCCAGTGTCCACCGTTGTCTGAAAACCGCACTTTTCTGACCTCTGACCTCACTGGACGGTCCGCCACACTTTTCTTTACACCTCTCGGGCTTATCCGAGAGTCTGGCGTTGTAGGGGAGGTGTCCCCGCACGCGTGCGTATGTCAGAAGTGTCGGCAGTGTCCGCCGGCGCCGGTCCAGTGTCCACCGTTGTCTGAAAACTGCACTTTTCTGACCTCTGACCTCACTGGACGGTCCGCCACACTTTTTTTTACATCTCTCGGGCTTATCCAAGAGTGTGGCGTTGTAGGGGAGGTGTCCCCGCACGCGTGCGTATGTCAGAAGTGTCGGCAGTGTCCGCCGGCGCCGGTCCAGTTCCACCGTTGTCTGAAAACCGCACTTTTCTGACCTCTGACCTCACTGGACGGTCCGCCACACTTTTCTTTACACCTCTCGGGCTTATCCGAGAGTCTGGCGTTGTAGGGGAGGTGTCCCCGCACGCGTGCGTATGTCAGAAGTGTCGGCAGTGTCCGCCGGCGCCGGTCCAGTGTCCACCGTTGTCTGAAAACTGCACTTTTCTGACCTCTGACCTCACTGGACGGTCCGCCACACTTTTCTTTACACCTCTCGGGCTTATCCGAGAGTGTGGCGTTGTAGGGGAGGTGTCCCCGCATGCGTGCGTATGTCAGAAGTGTAGGCAGTGTCCGCCGGCGCCGGTCCAGTGTCCACCGTTGTCTGAAAACTGCACTTTTCTGACCTCTGACCTCACTGGACGGTCCGCCACACTTTTTTTTACATCTCTCGGGCTTATCCGAGAGTGTGGCGTTGTAGGGGAGGTGTCCCCGCACGCGTGCGTATGTCAGAAGTGTCGGCAGTGTCCGCCGGCGCCGGTCCAGTGTCCACCGTTGTCTGAAAACTGCACTTTTCTGACCTCTGACCTCACTGGACGGTCCGCCACACTTCTTTTTACATCTCTCGGGCTTATCCGAGAGTGTGGCGTTGTAGGGGAGGTGTCCCCGCACGCGTGCGTATGTCAGAAGTGTCGGCAGTGTCCGCCGGCGCCGGTCCAGTGTCCACCGTTGTCTGAAAACTGCACTTTTCTGACCTCTGACCTCACTGGACGGTCCGCCACACTTTTCTTTACACCTCTCGGGCTTATCCGAGAGTGTGGCGTTGTAGGGGAGGTGTCCCCGCACGCGTGCGTATGTCAGAAGTGTAGGCAGTGTCCGCCGGCGCCGGTCCAGTGTCCACCGTTGTCTGAAAACTGCACTTTTCTGACCTCTGACCTCACTGGACGGTCCGCCACACTTTTCTTTACACCTCTCGGGCTTATCCGAGAGTGTGGCGTTGTAGGGGAGGTGTCCCCGCACGCGTGCGTATGTCAGAAGTGTCGGCAGTGTCCACCGGTGCCTGTCCAGTGTCCACTGTTGTCTGAAAACGGCACTTTTCTGACCTCTGACCTCACTGGACGGTCCGCCACACTTTTCTTTACACCTCTCGGGCTTATCCGAGAGTGTGGCGTTGTAGGGGAGGTGTCCCCGCACGCGTGCGTATGTCAGAAGTGTAGGCAGTGTCCGCCGGCGCCGGTCCAGTGTCCACCGTTGTCTGAAAACTGCACTTTTCTGACCTCTGACCTCACTGGACGGTCCGCCACACTTTTCTTTACACCTCTCGGGCTTATTGTAGGGGAGGTGTCCCCGCACGCGTGCGTATGTCAGAAGTGTCGGCAGTGTCCGCCGGCGCCGGTCCAGTGTCCACCGTTGTCTGAAAACTGCACTTTTCTGACCTCTGACCTCACTGGACGGTCCGCCACACTTTTCTTTACACCTCTCGGGCTTATCCGAGAGTCTGGCGTTGTAGGGGAGGTGTCCCCGCACGCGTGCGTATGTCAGAAGTGTCGGCAGTGTCCGCCGGCGCCGGTCCAGTGTCCACCGTTGTCTGAAAACTGCACTTTTCTGACCTCTGACCTCACTGGACGGTCCGCCACACTTTTTTTTACATCTCTCGGGCTTATCCAAGAGTGTGGCGTTGTAGGGGAGGTGTCCCCGCACGCGTGCGTATGTCAGAAGTGTCGGCAGTGTCCGCCGGCGCCGGTCCAGTTCCACCGTTGTCTGAAAACCGCACTTTTCTGACCTCTGACCTCACTGGACGGTCCGCCACACTTTTCTTTACACCTCTCGGGCTTATCCGAGAGTCTGGCGTTGTAGGGGAGGTGTCCCCGCACGCGTGCGTATGTCAGAAGTGTCGGCAGTGTCCGCCGGCGCCGGTCCAGTGTCCACCGTTGTCTGAAAACTGCACTTTTCTGACCTCTGACCTCACTGGACGGTCCGCCACACTTTTCTTTACACCTCTCGGGCTTATCCGAGAGTGTGGCGTTGTAGGGGAGGTGTCCCCGCATGCGTGCGTATGTCAGAAGTGTAGGCAGTGTCCGCCGGCGCCGGTCCAGTGTCCACCGTTGTCTGAAAACTGCACTTTTCTGACCTCTGACCTCACTGGACGGTCCGCCACACTTTTTTTTACATCTCTCGGGCTTATCCGAGAGTGTGGCGTTGTAGGGGAGGTGTCCCCGCACGCGTGCGTATGTCAGAAGTGTCGGCAGTGTCCGCCGGCGCCGGTCCAGTGTCCACCGTTGTCTGAAAACTGCACTTTTCTGACCTCTGACCTCACTGGACGGTCCGCCACACTTTTCTTTACACCTCTCGGGCTTATCCGAGAGTCTGGCGTTGTAGGGGAGGTGTCCCCGCACGCGTGCGTATGTCAGAAGTGTCGGCAGTGTCCGCCGGCGCCGGTCCAGTGTCCACCGTTGTCTGAAAACTGCACTTTTCTGACCTCTGACCTCACTGGACGGTCCGCCACACTTTTCTTTACACCTCTCGGGCTTATCCGAGAGTCTGGCGTTGTAGGGGAGGTGTCCCCGCACGCGTGCGTATGTCAGAAGTGTCGGCAGTGTCCGCCGGCGCCGGTCCAGTGTCCACCGTTGTCTGAAAACTGCACTTTTCTGACCTCTGACCACACTGGACGGTCCGCCACACTTTTCTTTACACCTCTCGGGCTTATCCGAGAGTGTGGCGTTGTAGGGGAGGTGTCCCCGCACGCGTGCGTATGTCAGAAGTGTCGGCAGTGTCCGCCGGCGCCGGTCCAGTGTCCACCGTTGTCTGAAAACTGCACTTTTCTGACCTCTGACCTCACTGGACGGTCCGCCACACTTTTTTTTACATCTCTCGGGCTTATCCGAGAGTGTGGCGTTGTAGGGGAGGTGTCCCCGCACGCGTGCGTATGTCAGAAGTGTCGGCAGTGTCCGCCGGCGCCGGTCCAGTGTCCACCGTTGTCTGAAAACCGCACTTTTCTGACCTCTGACCTCACTGGACGGTCCGCCACACTTTTCTTTACACCTCTCGGACTTATCCGAGAGTCTGGCGTTGTAGGGGAGGTGTCCCCGCACGCGTGCGTATGTCAGAAGTGTCGGCAGTGTCCGCCGGCGCCGGTCCAGTGTCCACCGTTGTCTGAAAACTGCACTTTTCTGACCTCTGACCTCACTGGACGGTCCGCCACACTTTTCTTTACACCTCTCGGGCTTATCCGAGAGTCTGGCGTTGTAGGGGAGGTGTCCCCGCACGCGTGCGTATGTCAGAAGTGTCGGCAGTGTCCGCCGGCGCCGGTCCAGTGTCCACCGTTGTCTGAAAACTGCACTTTTCTGACCTCTGACCTCACTGGACGGTCCGCCACACTTTTCTTTACACCTCTCGGGCTTATCCGAGAGTCTGGCGTTGTAGGGGAGGTGTCCCCGCACGCGTGCGTATGTCAGAAGTGTCGGCAGTGTCCGCCGGCGCCGGTCCAGTGTCCACCGTTGTCTGAAAACTGCACTTTTCTGACCTCTGACCACACTGGACGGTCCGCCACACTTTTCTTTACACCTCTCGGGCTTATCCGAGAGTGTGGCGTTGTAGGGGAGGTGTCCCCGCACGCGTGCGTATGTCAGAAGTGTCGGCAGTGTCCGCCGGCGCCGGTCCAGTGTCCACCGTTGTCTGAAAACTGCACTTTTCTGACCTCTGACCTCACTGGACGGTCCGCCACACTTTTTTTTACATCTCTCGGGCTTATCCGAGAGTGTGGCGTTGTAGGGGAGGTGTCCCCGCACGCGTGCGTATGTCAGAAGTGTCGGCAGTGTCCGCCGGCGCCGTTCCAGTGTCCACCGTTGTCTGAAAACTGCACTTTTCTGACCTCTGACCTCACTGGACGGTCCGCCACACTTTTCTTTACACCTCTCGGGCTTATCCGAGAGTCTGGCGTTGTAGGGGAGGTGTCCCCGCACGCGTGCGTATGTCAGAAGTGTCGGCAGTGTCCGCCGGCGCCGGTCCAGTGTCCACCGTTGTCTGAAAACTGCACTTTTCTGACCTCTGACCTCACTGGACGGTCCGCCACACTTTTCTTTACACCTCTCGGGCTTATCCGAGAGTGTGGCGTTGTAGGGGAGGTGTCCCCGCACGCGTGCGTATGTCAGAAGTGTCGGCAGTGTCCACCGGTGCCTGTCCAGTGTCCACTGTTGTCTGAAAACTGCACTTTTCTGACCTCTGACCTCACTGGACGGTCCGCCACACTTTTCTTTACACCTCTCGGGCTTATCCGAGAGTCTGGCGTTGTAGGGGAGGTGTCCCCGCACGCGTGCGTATGTCAGAAGTGTCGGCAGTGTCCGCCGGCGCCGGTCCAGTGTCCACCGTTGTCTGAAAACTGCACTTTTCTGACCTCTGACCTCACTGGACGGTCCGCCACACTTCTTTTTACATCTCTCGGGCTTATCCGAGAGTGTGGCGTTGTAGGGGAGGTGTCCCCGCACGCGTGCGTATGTCAGAAGTGTCGGCAGTGTCCGCCGGCGCCGGTCCAGTGTCCACCGTTGTCTGAAAACTGCACTTTTCTGACCTCTGACCTCACTGGACGGTCCGCCACACTTTTCTTTACACCTCTCGGGCTTATCCGAGAGTGTGGCGTTGTAGGGGAGGTGTCCCCGCACGCGTGCGTATGTCAGAAGTGTAGGCAGTGTCCGCCGGCGCCGGTCCAGTGTCCACCGTTGTCTGAAAACTGCACTTTTCTGACCTCTGACCTCACTGGACGGTCCGCCACACTTTTCTTTACACCTCTCGGGCTTATCCGAGAGTGTGGCGTTGTAGGGGAGGTGTCCCCGCACGCGTGCGTATGTCAGAAGTGTCGGCAGTGTCCACCGGTGCCTGTCCAGTGTCCACTGTTGTCTGAAAACGGCACTTTTCTGACCTCTGACCTCACTGGACGGTCCGCCACACTTTTCTTTACACCTCTCGGGCTTATCCGAGAGTGTGGCGTTGTAGGGGAGGTGTCCCCGCACGCGTGCGTATGTCAGAAGTGTAGGCAGTGTCCGCCGGCGCCGGTCCAGTGTCCACCGTTGTCTGAAAACTGCACTTTTCTGACCTCTGACCTCACTGGACGGTCCGCCACACTTTTCTTTACACCTCTCGGGCTTATTGTAGGGGAGGTGTCCCCGCACGCGTGCGTATGTCAGAAGTGTCGGCAGTGTCCGCCGGCGCCGGTCCAGTGTCCACCGTTGTCTGAAAACTGCACTTTTCTGACCTCTGACCTCACTGGACGGTCCGCCACACTTTTCTTTACACCTCTCGGGCTTATCCGAGAGTCTGGCGTTGTAGGGGAGGTGTCCCCGCACGCGTGCGTATGTCAGAAGTGTCGGCAGTGTCCGCCGGCGCCGGTCCAGTGTCCACCGTTGTCTGAAAACTGCACTTTTCTGACCTCTGACCTCACTGGACGGTCCGCCACACTTTTTTTTACATCTCTCGGGCTTATCCAAGAGTGTGGCGTTGTAGGGGAGGTGTCCCCGCACGCGTGCGTATGTCAGAAGTGTCGGCAGTGTCCGCCGGCGCCGGTCCAGTTCCACCGTTGTCTGAAAACCGCACTTTTCTGACCTCTGACCTCACTGGACGGTCCGCCACACTTTTCTTTACACCTCTCGGGCTTATCCGAGAGTCTGGCGTTGTAGGGGAGGTGTCCCCGCACGCGTGCGTATGTCAGAAGTGTCGGCAGTGTCCGCCGGCGCCGGTCCAGTGTCCACCGTTGTCTGAAAACTGCACTTTTCTGACCTCTGACCTCACTGGACGGTCCGCCACACTTTTCTTTACACCTCTCGGGCTTATCCGAGAGTGTGGCGTTGTAGGGGAGGTGTCCCCGCATGCGTGCGTATGTCAGAAGTGTAGGCAGTGTCCGCCGGCGCCGGTCCAGTGTCCACCGTTGTCTGAAAACTGCACTTTTCTGACCTCTGACCTCACTGGACGGTCCGCCACACTTTTTTTTACATCTCTCGGGCTTATCCGAGAGTGTGGCGTTGTAGGGGAGGTGTCCCCGCACGCGTGCGTATGTCAGAAGTGTCGGCAGTGTCCGCCGGCGCCGGTCCAGTGTCCACCGTTGTCTGAAAACTGCACTTTTCTGACCTCTGACCTCACTGGACGGTCCGCCACACTTTTCTTTACACCTCTCGGGCTTATCCGAGAGTCTGGCGTTGTAGGGGAGGTGTCCCCGCACGCGTGCGTATGTCAGAAGTGTCGGCAGTGTCCGCCGGCGCCGGTCCAGTGTCCACCGTTGTCTGAAAACTGCACTTTTCTGACCTCTGACCTCACTGGACGGTCCGCCACACTTTTCTTTACACCTCTCGGGCTTATCCGAGAGTCTGGCGTTGTAGGGGAGGTGTCCCCGCACGCGTGCGTATGTCAGAAGTGTCGGCAGTGTCCGCCGGCGCCGGTCCAGTGTCCACCGTTGTCTGAAAACTGCACTTTTCTGACCTCTGACCACACTGGACGGTCCGCCACACTTTTCTTTACACCTCTCGGGCTTATCCGAGAGTGTGGCGTTGTAGGGGAGGTGTCCCCGCACGCGTGCGTATGTCAGAAGTGTCGGCAGTGTCCGCCGGCGCCGGTCCAGTGTCCACCGTTGTCTGAAAACTGCACTTTTCTGACCTCTGACCTCACTGGACGGTCCGCCACACTTTTTTTTACATCTCTCGGGCTTATCCGAGAGTGTGGCGTTGTAGGGGAGGTGTCCCCGCACGCGTGCGTATGTCAGAAGTGTCGGCAGTGTCCGCCGGCGCCGGTCCAGTGTCCACCGTTGTCTGAAAACCGCACTTTTCTGACCTCTGACCTCACTGGACGGTCCGCCACACTTTTCTTTACACCTCTCGGACTTATCCGAGAGTCTGGCGTTGTAGGGGAGGTGTCCCCGCACGCGTGCGTATGTCAGAAGTGTCGGCAGTGTCCGCCGGCGCCGGTCCAGTGTCCACCGTTGTCTGAAAACTGCACTTTTCTGACCTCTGACCTCACTGGACGGTCCGCCACACTTTTCTTTACACCTCTCGGGCTTATCCGAGAGTCTGGCGTTGTAGGGGAGGTGTCCCCGCACGCGTGCGTATGTCAGAAGTGTCGGCAGTGTCCGCCGGCGCCGGTCCAGTGTCCACCGTTGTCTGAAAACTGCACTTTTCTGACCTCTGACCTCACTGGACGGTCCGCCACACTTTTTTTTACATCTCTCGGGCTTATCCGAGAGTGTGGCGTTGTAGGGGAGGTGTCCCCGCACGCGTGCGTATGTCAGAAGTGTCGGCAGTGTCCGCCGGCGCCGTTCCAGTGTCCACCGTTGTCTGAAAACTGCACTTTTCTGACCTCTGACCTCACTGGACGGTCCGCCACACTTTTCTTTACACCTCTCGGGCTTATCCGAGAGTCTGGCGTTGTAGGGGAGGTGTCCCCGCACGCGTGCGTATGTCAGAAGTGTCGGCAGTGTCCGCCGGCGCCGGTCCAGTGTCCACCGTTGTCTGAAAACTGCACTTTTCTGACCTCTGACCTCACTGGACGGTCCGCCACACTTTTTTTTACATCTCTCGGGCTTATCCGAGAGTGTGGCGTTGTAGGGGAGGTGTCCCCGCACGCGTGCGTATGTCAGAAGTGTCGGCAGTGTCCGCCGGCGCCGGTCCAGTGTCCACCGTTGTCTGAAAACCGCACTTTTCTGACCTCTGACCTCACTGGACGGTCCGCCACACTTTTCTTTACACCTCTCGGACTTATCCGAGAGTCTGGCGTTGTAGGGGAGGTGTCCCCGCACGCGTGCGTATGTCAGAAGTGTCGGCAGTGTCCGCCGGCGCCGGTCCAGTGTCCACCGTTGTCTGAAAACTGCACTTTTCTGACCTCTGACCTCACTGGACGGTCCGCCACACTTTTCTTTACACCTCTCGGGCTTATCCGAGAGTCTGGCGTTGTAGGGGAGGTGTCCCCGCACGCGTGCGTATGTCAGAAGTGTCGGCAGTGTCCGCCGGCGCCGGTCCAGTGTCCACCGTTGTCTGAAAACTGCACTTTTCTGACCTCTGACCTCACTGGACGGTCCGCCACACTTTTCTTTACACCTCTCGGGCTTATCCGAGAGTCTGGCGTTGTAGGGGAGGTGTCCCCGCACGCGTGCGTATGTCAGAAGTGTCGGCAGTGTCCGCCGGCGCCGGTCCAGTGTCCACCGTTGTCTGAAAACTGCACTTTTCTGACCTCTGACCACACTGGACGGTCCGCCACACTTTTCTTTACACCTCTCGGGCTTATCCGAGAGTGTGGCGTTGTAGGGGAGGTGTCCCCGCACGCGTGCGTATGTCAGAAGTGTCGGCAGTGTCCGCCGGCGCCGGTCCAGTGTCCACCGTTGTCTGAAAACTGCACTTTTCTGACCTCTGACCTCACTGGACGGTCCGCCACACTTTTTTTTACATCTCTCGGGCTTATCCGAGAGTGTGGCGTTGTAGGGGAGGTGTCCCCGCACGCGTGCGTATGTCAGAAGTGTCGGCAGTGTCCGCCGGCGCCGTTCCAGTGTCCACCGTTGTCTGAAAACTGCACTTTTCTGACCTCTGACCTCACTGGACGGTCCGCCACACTTTTCTTTACACCTCTCGGGCTTATCCGAGAGTCTGGCGTTGTAGGGGAGGTGTCCCCGCACGCGTGCGTATGTCAGAAGTGTCGGCAGTGTCCGCCGGCGCCGGTCCAGTGTCCACCGTTGTCTGAAAACTGCACTTTTCTGACCTCTGACCTCACTGGACGGTCCGCCACACTTTTCTTTACACCTCTCGGGCTTATCCGAGAGTGTGGCGTTGTAGGGGAGGTGTCCCCGCACGCGTGCGTATGTCAGAAGTGTCGGCAGTGTCCACCGGTGCCTGTCCAGTGTCCACTGTTGTCTGAAAACTGCACTTTTCTGACCTCTGACCTCACTGGACGGTCCGCCACACTTTTCTTTACACCTCTCGGGCTTAACCGAGAGTGTGGCGTTGTAGGGGAGGTGTCCCCGCACGCGTGCGTATGTCAGAAGTGTCGGCAGTGTCCGCCGGCGCCGGTCCAGTGTCCACCGTTGTCTGAAAACCGCACTTTTCTGACCTCTGACCTCACTGGACGGTCCGCCACACTTTTCTTTACACCTCTCGGGCTTATCCGAGAGTCTGGCGTTGTAGGGGAGGTGTCCCCGCACGCGTGCGTATGTCAGAAGTGTCGGCAGTGTCCGCCGGCGCCGGTCCAGTGTCCACCGTTGTCTGAAAACTGCACTTTTCTGACCTCTGACCTCACTGGACGGTCCGCCACACTTTTTTTTACATCTCTCGGGCTTATCCAAGAGTGTGGCGTTGTAGGGGAGGTGTCCCCGCACGCGTGCGTATGTCAGAAGTGTCGGCAGTGTCCGCCGGCGCCGGTCCAGTTCCACCGTTGTCTGAAAACCGCACTTTTCTGACCTCTGACCTCACTGGACGGTCCGCCACACTTTTCTTTACACCTCTCGGGCTTATCCGAGAGTCTGGCGTTGTAGGGGAGGTGTCCCCGCACGCGTGCGTATGTCAGAAGTGTCGGCAGTGTCCGCCGGCGCCGGTCCAGTGTCCACCGTTGTCTGAAAACTGCACTTTTCTGACCTCTGACCTCACTGGACGGTCCGCCACACTTTTCTTTACACCTCTCGGGCTTATCCGAGAGTCTGGCGTTGTAGGGGAGGTGTCCCCGCACGCGTGCGTATGTCAGAAGTGTCGGCAGTGTCCGCCGGCGCCGGTCCAGTGTCCACCGTTGTCTGAAAACTGCACTTTTCTGACCTCTGACCTCACTGGACGGTCCGCCACACTTTTCTTTACACCTCTCGGGCTTATCCGAGAGTCTGGCGTTGTAGGGGAGGTGTCCCCGCACGCGTGCGTATGTCAGAAGTGTCGGCAGTGTCCGCCGGCGCCGGTCCAGTGTCCACCGTTGTCTGAAAACTGCACTTTTCTGACCTCTGACCACACTGGACGGTCCGCCACACTTTTCTTTACACCTCTCGGGCTTATCCGAGAGTGTGGCGTTGTAGGGGAGGTGTCCCCGCACGCGTGCGTATGTCAGAAGTGTCGGCAGTGTCCGCCGGCGCCGGTCCAGTGTCCACCGTTGTCTGAAAACTGCACTTTTCTGACCTCTGACCTCACTGGACGGTCCGCCACACTTTTTTTTACATCTCTCGGGCTTATCCGAGAGTGTGGCGTTGTAGGGGAGGTGTCCCCGCACGCGTGCGTATGTCAGAAGTGTCGGCAGTGTCCGCCGGCGCCGTTCCAGTGTCCACCGTTGTCTGAAAACTGCACTTTTCTGACCTCTGACCTCACTGGACGGTCCGCCACACTTTTCTTTACACCTCTCGGGCTTATCCGAGAGTCTGGCGTTGTAGGGGAGGTGTCCCCGCACGCGTGCGTATGTCAGAAGTGTCGGCAGTGTCCGCCGGCGCCGGTCCAGTGTCCACCGTTGTCTGAAAACTGCACTTTTCTGACCTCTGACCTCACTGGACGGTCCGCCACACTTTTCTTTACACCTCTCGGGCTTATCCGAGAGTGTGGCGTTGTAGGGGAGGTGTCCCCGCACGCGTGCGTATGTCAGAAGTGTCGGCAGTGTCCACCGGTGCCTGTCCAGTGTCCACTGTTGTCTGAAAACTGCACTTTTCTGACCTCTGACCTCACTGGACGGTCCGCCACACTTTTCTTTACACCTCTCGGGCTTAACCGAGAGTGTGGCGTTGTAGGGGAGGTGTCCCCGCACGCGTGCGTATGTCAGAAGTGTCGGCAGTGTCCGCCGGCGCCGGTCCAGTGTCCACCGTTGTCTGAAAACTGCACTTTTCTGACCTCTGACCTCACTGGACGGTCCGCCACACTTTTCTTTACACCTCTCGGGCTTATCCGAGAGTGTGGCGTTGTAGGGGAGGTGTCCCCGCACGCGTGCGTATGTCAGAAGTGTCGGCAGTGTCCGCCGGCGCCGGTCCAGTGTCCACCGTTGTCTGAAAACTGCACTTTTCTGACCTCTGACCTCACTGGACGGTCCGCCACACTTTTCTTTACACCTCTCGGGCTTATCCGAGAGTGTGGCGTTGTAGGGGAGGTGTCCCCGCACGCGTGCGTATGTCAGAAGTGTCGGCAGTGTCCGCCGGCGCCGGTCCAGTGTCCACCGTTGTCTGAAAACTGCACTTTTCTGACCTCTGACCTCACTGGACGGTCCGCCACACTTTTTTTTACATCTCTCGGGCTTATCCGAGAGTGTGGCGTTGTAGGGGAGGTGTCCCCGCACGCGTGCGTATGTCAGAAGTGTCGGCAGTGTCCGCCGGCGCCGTTCCAGTGTCCACCGTTGTCTGAAAACTGCACTTTTCTGACCTCTGACCTCACTGGACGGTCCGCCACACTTTTCTTTACACCTCTCGGGCTTATCCGAGAGTCTGGCGTTGTAGGGGAGGTGTCCCCGCACGCGTGCGTATGTCAGAAGTGTCGGCAGTGTCCGCCGGCGCCGGTCCAGTGTCCACCGTTGTCTGAAAACTGCACTTTTCTGACCTCTGACCTCACTGGACGGTCCGCCACACTTTTCTTTACACCTCTCGGGCTTATCCGAGAGTGTGGCGTTGTAGGGGAGGTGTCCCCGCACGCGTGCGTATGTCAGAAGTGTCGGCAGTGTCCACCGGTGCCTGTCCAGTGTCCACTGTTGTCTGAAAACTGCACTTTTCTAACCTCTGACCTCACTGGACGGTCCGCCACACTTTTCTTTACACCTCTCGGGCTTAACCGAGAGTGTGGCGTTGTAGGGGAGGTGTCCCCGCACGCGTGCGTATGTCAGAAGTGTCGGCAGTGTCCGCCGGCGCCGGTCCAGTGTCCACCGTTGTCTGAAAACTGCACTTTTCTGACCTCTGACCTCACTGGACGGTCCGCCACACTTTTTTTTACACCTCTCGGGCTTATCCGAGAGTGTGGCGTTGTAGGGGAGGTGTCCCCGCACGCGTGCGTATGTCAGAAGTGTCGGCAGTGTCCGCCGGCGCCGGTCCAGTGTCCACCGTTGTCTGAAAACTGCACTTTTCTGACCTCTGACCTCACTGGACGGTCCGCCACACTTTTCTTTACACCTCTCGGGCTTATCCGAGAGTGTGGCGTTGTAGGGGAGGTGTCCCCGCACGCGTGCGTATGTCAGAAGTGTCGGCAGTGTCCGCCGGCGCCGGTCCAGTGTCCACCGTTGTCTGAAAACTGCACTTTTCTGACCTCTGACCTCACTGGACGGTCCGCCACACTTTTTTTTACATCTCTCGGGCTTATCCGAGAGTGTGGCGTTGTAGGGGAGGTGTCCCCGCACGCGTGCGTATGTCAGAAGTGTCGGCAGTGTCCGCCGGCGCCGGTCCAGTGTCCACCGTTGTCTGAAAACCGCACTTTTCTGACCTCTGACCTCACTGGACGGTCCGCCACACTTTTCTTTACACCTCTCGGGCTTATCCGAGAGTCTGGCGTTGTAGGGGAGGTGTCCCCGCACGCGTGCGTATGTCAGAAGTGTCGGCAGTGTCCGCCGGCGCCGTTCCAGTGTCCACCGTTGTCTGAAAACTGCACTTTTCTGACCTCTGACCTCACTGGACGGTCCGCCACACTTTTCTTTACACCTCTCGGGCTTATCCGAGAGTCTGGCGTTGTAGGGGAGGTGTCCCCGCACGCGTGCGTATGTCAGAAGTGTCGGCAGTGTCCGCCGGCGCCGGTCCAGTGTCCACCGTTGTCTGAAAACTGCACTTTTCTGACCTCTGACCTCACTGGACGGTCCGCCACACTTTTCTTTACACCTCTCGGGCTTATCCGAGAGTGTGGCGTTGTAGGGGAGGTGTCCCCGCACGCGTGCGTATGTCAGAAGTGTCGGCAGTGTCCACCGGTGCCTGTCCAGTGTCCACTGTTGTCTGAAAACTGCACTTTTCTAATCTCTGACCTCACTGGACGGTCCGCCACACTTTTCTTTACACCTCTCGGGCTTAACCGAGAGTGTGGCGTTGTAGGGGAGGTGTCCCCGCACGCGTGCGTATGTCAGAAGTGTCGACAGTGTCCGCCGGCGCCGGTCCAGTGTCCACCGTTGTCTGAAAACTGCACTTTTCTGACCTCTGACCTCACTGGACGGTCCGCCACACTTTTCTTTACACCTCTCGGGCTTATCCGAGAGTGTGGCGTTGTAGGGGAGGTGTCCCCGCACGCGTGCGTATGTCAGAAGTGTCGGCAGTGTCCGCCGGCGCCGGTCCAGTGTCCACCGTTGTCTGAAAACTGCACTTTTCTGACCTCTGACCTCACTGGACGGTCCGCCACACTTTTCTTTACACCTCTCGGGCTTATCCGAGAGTGTGGCGTTGTAGGGGAGGTGTCCCCGCACGCGTGCGTATGTCAGAAGTGTCGGCAGTGTCCGCCGGCGCCGGTCCAGTGTCCACCGTTGTCTGAAAACTGCACTTTTCTGACCTCTGACCTCACTGGACGGTCCGCCACACTTTTTTTTACATCTCTCGGGCTTATCCGAGAGTGTGGCGTTGTAGGGGAGGTGTCCCCGCACGCGTGCGTATGTCAGAAGTGTCGGCAGTGTCCGCCGGCGCCGTTCCAGTGTCCACCGTTGTCTGAAAACTGCACTTTTCTGACCTCTGACCTCACTGGACGGTCCGCCACACTTTTCTTTACACCTCTCGGGCTTATCCGAGAGTCTGGCGTTGTAGGGGAGGTGTCCCCGCACGCGTGCGTATGTCAGAAGTGTCGGCAGTGTCCGCCGGCGCCGGTCCAGTGTCCACCGTTGTCTGAAAACTGCACTTTTCTGACCTCTGACCTCACTGGACGGTCCGCCACACTTTTCTTTACACCTCTCGGGCTTATCCGAGAGTGTGGCGTTGTAGGGGAGGTGTCCCCGCACGCGTGCGTATGTCAGAAGTGTCGGCAGTGTCCACCGGTGCCTGTCCAGTGTCCACTGTTGTCTGAAAACTGCACTTTTCTAACCTCTGACCTCACTGGACGGTCCGCCACACTTTTCTTTACACCTCTCGGGCTTAACCGAGAGTGTGGCGTTGTAGGGGAGGTGTCCCCGCACGCGTGCGTATGTCAGAAGTGTCGGCAGTGTCCGCCGGCGCCGGTCCAGTGTCCACCGTTGTCTGAAAACTGCACTTTTCTGACCTCTGACCTCACTGGACGGTCCGCCACACTTTTCTTTACACCTCTCGGGCTTATCCGAGAGTTTGGCGTTGTAGGGGAGGTGTCCCCGCACGCGTGCGTATGTCAGAAGTGTCGGCAGTGTCCGCCGGCGCCGGTCCAGTGTCCACCGTTGTCTGAAAACTGCACTTTTCTGACCTCTGACCTCACTGGACGGTCCGCCACACTTTTCTTTACACCTCTCGGGCTTATCCGAGAGTGTGGCGTTGTAGGGGAGGTGTCCCCGCACGCGTGCGTATGTCAGAAGTGTCGGCAGTGTCCGCCGGCGCCGGTCCAGTGTCCACCGTTGTCTGAAAACTGCACTTTTCTGACCTCTGACCTCACTGGACGGTCCGCCACACTTTTCTTTACACCTCTCGGGCTTATCCGAGAGTGTGGCGTTGTAGGGGAGGTGTCCCCGCACGCGTGCGTATGTCAGAAGTGTCGGCAGTGTCCGCCGGCGCCGGTCCAGTGTCCACCGTTGTCTGAAAACTGCACTTTTCTGACCTCTGACCTCACTGGACGGTCCGCCACACTTTTTTTTACATCTCTCGGGCTTATCCGAGAGTGTGGCGTTGTAGGGGAGGTGTCCCCGCACGCGTGCGTATGTCAGAAGTGTCGGCAGTGTCCGCCGGCGCCGGTCCAGTGTCCACCGTTGTCTGAAAACCGCACTTTTCTGACCTCTGACCTCACTGGACGGTCCGCCACACTTTTCTTTACACCTCTCGGGCTTATCCGAGAGTCTGGCGTTGTAGGGGAGGTGTCCCCGCACGCGTGCGTATGTCAGAAGTGTCGGCAGTGTCCGCCGGCGCCGTTCCAGTGTCCACCGTTGTCTGAAAACTGCACTTTTCTGACCTCTGACCTCACTGGACGGTCCGCCACACTTTTCTTTACACCTCTCGGGCTTATCCGAGAGTCTGGCGTTGTAGGGGAGGTGTCCCCGCACGCGTGCGTATGTCAGAAGTGTCGGCAGTGTCCGCCGGCGCCGGTCCAGTGTCCACCGTTGTCTGAAAACTGCACTTTTCTGACCTCTGACCTCACTGGACGGTCCGCCACACTTTTCTTTACACCTCTCGGGCTTATCCGAGAGTGTGGCGTTGTAGGGGAGGTGTCCCCGCACGCGTGCGTATGTCAGAAGTGTCGGCAGTGTCCACCGGTGCCTGTCCAGTGTCCACTGTTGTCTGAAAACTGCACTTTTCTAACCTCTGACCTCACTGGACGGTCCGCCACACTTTTCTTTACACCTCTCGGGCTTAACCGAGAGTGTGGCGTTGTAGGGGAGGTGTCCCCGCACGCGTGCGTATGTCAGAAGTGTCGGCAGTGTCCGCCGGCGCCGGTCCAGTGTCCACCGTTGTCTGAAAACTGCACTTTTCTGACCTCTGACCTCACTGGACGGTCCGCCACACTTTTCTTTACACCTCTCGGGCTTATCCGAGAGTGGGGCGTTGTAGGGGAGGTGTCCCCGCACGCGTGCGTATGTCAGAAGTGTCGGCAGTGTCCGCCGGCGCCGGTCCAGTGTCCACCGTTGTCTGAAAACTGCACTTTTCTGACCTCTGACCTCACTGGACGGTCCGCCACACTTTTCTTTACACCTCTCGGGCTTATCCGAGAGTGTGGCGTTGTAGGGGAGGTGTCCCCGCACGCGTGCGTATGTCAGAAGTGTCGGCAGTGTCCGCCGGCGCCGGTCCAGTGTCCACCGTTGTCTGAAAACTGCACTTTTCTGACCTCTGACCTCACTGGACGGTCCGCCACACTTTTTTTTACATCTCTCGGGCTTATCCGAGAGTGTGGCGTTGTAGGGGAGGTGTCCCCGCACGCGTGCGTATGTCAGAAGTGTCGGCAGTGTCCGCCGGCGCCGTTCCAGTGTCCACCGTTGTCTGAAAACTGCACTTTTCTGACCTCTGACCTCACTGGACGGTCCGCCACACTTTTCTTTACACCTCTCGGGCTTATCCGAGAGTCTGGCGTTGTAGGGGAGGTGTCCCCGCACGCGTGCGTATGTCAGAACTGTCGGCAGTGTCCGCCGGCGCCGGTCCAGTGTCCACCGTTGTCTGAAAACTGCACTTTTCTGACCTCTGACCTCACTGGACGGTCCGCCACACTTTTCTTTACACCTCTCGGGCTTATCCGAGAGTGTGGCGTTGTAGGGGAGGTGTCCCCGCACGCGTGCGTATGTCAGAAGTGTCGGCAGTGTCCACCGGTGCCTGTCCAGTGTCCACTGTTGTCTGAAAACTGCACTTTTCTAACCTCTGACCTCACTGGACGGTCCGCCACACTTTTCTTTACACCTCTCGGGCTTAACCGAGAGTGTGGCGTTGTAGGGGAGGTGTCCCCGCACGCGTGCGTATGTCAGAAGTGTCGGCAGTGTCCGCCGGCGCCGGTCCAGTGTCCACCGTTGTCTGAAAACTGCACTTTTCTGACCTCTGACCTCACTGGACGGTCCGCCACACTTTTCTTTACACCTCTCGGGCTTATCCGAGAGTGTGGCGTTGTAGGGGAGGTGTCCCCGCACGCGTGCGTATGTCAGAAGTGTCGGCAGTGTCCGCCGGCGCCGGTCCAGTGTCCACCGTTGTCTGAAAACTGCACTTTTCTGACCTCTGACCTCACTGGACGGTCCGCCACACTTTTCTTTACACCTCTCGGGCTTATCCGAGAGTGTGGCGTTGTAGGGGAGGTGTCCCCGCACGCGTGCGTATGTCAGAAGTGTCGGCAGTGTCCGCCGGCGCCGGTCCAGTGTCCACCGTTGTCTGAAAACTGCACTTTTCTGACCTCTGACCTCACTGGACGGTCCGCCACACTTTTTTTTACATCTCTCGGGCTTATCCGAGAGTGTGGCGTTGTAGGGGAGGTGTCCCCGCACGCGTGCGTATGTCAGAAGTGTCGGCAGTGTCCGCCGGCGCCGGTCCAGTGTCCACCGTTGTCTGAAAACCGCACTTTTCTGACCTCTGACCTCACTGGACGGTCCGCCACACTTTTCTTTACACCTCTCGGGCTTATCCGAGAGTCTGGCGTTGTAGGGGAGGTGTCCCCGCATGCGTGCGTATGTCAGAAGTGTCGGCAGTGTCCGCCGGCGCCGTTCCAGTGTCCACCGTTGTCTGAAAACTGCACTTTTCTGACCTCTGACCTCACTGGACGGTCCGCCACACTTTTCTTTACACCTCTCGGGCTTATCCGAGAGTCTGGCGTTGTAGGGGAGGTGTCCCCGCACGCGTGCGTATGTCAGAAGTGTCGGCAGTGTCCGCCGGCGCCGGTCCAGTGTCCACCGTTGTCTGAAAACTGCACTTTTCTGACCTCTGACCTCACTGGACGGTCCGCCACACTTTTCTTTACACCTCTCGGGCTTATCCGAGAGTGTGGCGTTGTAGGGGAGGTGTCCCCGCACGCGTGCGTATGTCAGAAGTGTCGGCAGTGTCCACCGGTGCCTGTCCAGTGTCCACTGTTGTCTGAAAACTGCACTTTTCTAACCTCTGACCTCACTGGACGGTCCGCCACACTTTTCTTTACACCTCTCGGGCTTAACCGAGAGTGTGGCGTTGTAGGGGAGGTGTCCCCGCACGCGTGCGTATGTCAGAAGTGTCGGCAGTGTCCGCCGGCGCCGGTCCAGTGTCCACCGTTGTCTGAAAACTGCACTTTTCTGACCTCTGACCTCACTGGACGGTCCGCCACACTTTTCTTTACACCTCTCGGGCTTATCCGAGAGTGTGGCGTTGTAGGGGAGGTGTCCCCGCACGCGTGCGTATGTCAGAAGTGTCGGCAGTGTCCGCCGGCGCCGGTCCAGTGTCCACCGTTGTCTGAAAACTGCACTTTTCTGACCTCTGACCTCACTGGACGGTCCGCCACACTTTTCTTTACACCTCTCGGGCTTATCCGAGAGTGTGGCGTTGTAGGGGAGGTGTCCCCGCACGCGTGCGTATGTCAGAAGTGTCGGCAGTGTCCGCCGGCGCCGGTCCAGTGTCCACCGTTGTCTGAAAACTGCACTTTTCTGACCTCTGACCTCACTGGACGGTCCGCCACACTTTTTTTTACATCTCTCGGGCTTATCCGAGAGTGTGGCGTTGTAGGGGAGGTGTCCCCGCACGCGTGCGTATGTCAGAAGTGTCGGCAGTGTCCGCCGGCGCCGGTCCAGTGTCCACCGTTGTCTGAAAACCGCACTTTTCTGACCTCTGACCTCACTGGACGGTCCGCCACACTTTTCTTTACACCTCTCGGGCTTATCCGAGAGTGTGGCGTTGTAGGGGAGGTGTCCCCGCACGCGTGCGTATGTCAGAAGTGTCGGCAGTGTCCGCCGGCGCCGGTCCAGTGTCCACCGTTGTCTGAAAACTGCACTTTTCTGACCTCTGATCTCACTGGACGGTCCGCCACACTTTTTTTTACATCTCTCGGGCTTATCCGAGAGTGTGGCGTTGTAGGGGAGGTGTCCCCGCACGCGTGCGTATGTCAGAATTTTCGGCAGTGTCCGCCGGCGCCGGTCCAGTGTCCACTGTTGTCTGAAAACGGCACTTTTCTGACCTCTGACCTCACTGGACGGTCCGCCACACTTTTTTTTACACCTCTCGGGCTTATCCGAGAGTGTGGCGTTGTAGGGGAGGTGTCCCCGCACGCGTGCGTATGTCAGAAGTGTCGGCAGTGTCCGCCGGCGCCGGTCCAGTGTCCACCGTTGTCTGAAAACTGCACTTTTCTGACCTCTGATCTCACTGGACGGTCCGCCACACTTTTTTTTACATCTCTCGGGCTTATCCGAGAGTGTGGCGTTGTAGGGGAGGTGTCCCCGCACGCGTGCGTATGTCAGAAGTGTCGGCAGTGTCCGCCGGCGCCGGTCCAGTGTCCACCGTTGTCTGAAAACTGCACTTTTCTGACCTCTGACCTCACTGGACGGTCCGCCACACTTTTCTTTACACCTCTCGGGCTTATCCGAGAGTCTGGCGTTGTAGGGGAGGTGTCCCCGCACGCGTGCGTATGTCAGAAGTGTCGGCAGTGTCCGCCGGCGCCGGTCCAGTGTCCACCGTTGTCTGAAAACTGCACTTTTCTGACCTCTGATCTCACTGGACGGTCCGCCACACTTTTTTTTACATCTCTCGGGCTTATCCGAGAGTGTGGCGTTGTAGGGGAGGTGTCCCCGCACGCGTGCGTATGTCAGAATTTTCGGCAGTGTCCGCCGGCGCCGGTCCAGTGTCCACTGTTGTCTGAAAACGGCACTTTTCTGACCTCTGACCTCACTGGACGGTCCGCCACACTTTTTTTTACACCTCTCGGGCTTATCCGAGAGTGTGGCGTTGTAGGGGAGGTGTCCCCGCACGCGTGCGTATGTCAGAAGTGTCGGCAGTGTCCGCCGGCGCCGGTCCAGTGTCCACCGTTGTCTGAAAACTGCACTTTTCTGACCTCTGACCTCACTGGACGGTCCGCCACACTTTTTTTTACATCTCTCGGGCTTATCCGAGAGTGTGGCGTTGTAGGGGAGGTGTCCCCGCACGCGTGCGTATGTCAGAAGTGTCGGCAGTGTCCGCCGGCGCCGGTCCAGTGTCCACCGTTGTCTGAAAACTGCACTTTTCTGACCTCTGACCTCACTGGACGGTCCGCCACACTTTTTTTTACATCTCTCGGGCTTATCCGAGAGTGTGGCGTTGTAGGGGAGGTGTCCCCGCACGCGTGCGTATGTCAGAAGTGTCGGCAGTGTCCGCCGGCGCCGGTCCAGTGTCCACCGTTGTCTGAAAACTGCACTTTTCTGACCTCTGACCTCACTGGACGGTCCGCCACACTTTTCTTTACACCTCTCGGGCTTATCCGAGAGTCTGGCGTTGTAGGGGAGGTGTCCCCGCACGCGTGCGTATGTCAGAAGTGTCGGCAGTAACCGCCGGCGCCGGTCCAGTGTCCACCGTTGTCTGAAAACTGCACTTTTCTGACCTCTGACCTCACTGGACGGTCCGCCACACTTTTCTTTACACCTCTCGGGCTTATCCGAGAGTGTGGCGTTGTAGGGGAGGTGTCCCCGCACGCGTGCGTATGTCAGAAGTGTCGGCAGTGTCCACCGGTGCCTGTCCAGTGTCCACTGTTGTCTGAAAACGGCACTTTTCTGACCTCTGACCTCACTGGACGGTCCGCCACACTTTTTTTTACACCTCTCGGGCTTATCCGAGAGTGTGGCGTTGTAGGGGAGGTGTCCCCGCACGCGTGCGTATGTCAGAAGTGTCGGCAGTGTCCGCCGGCGCCGGTCCAGTGTCCACCGTTGTCTGAAAACTGCACTTTTCTGACCTCTGACCTCACTGGACGGTCCGCCACACTTTTTTTTACATCTCTCGGGCTTATCCGAGAGTGTGGCGTTGTAGGGGAGGTATCCCCGCACACGTGCGTATGTCAGAAGTGTCGGCAGTGTCCGCCGGCGCCGGTCCAGTGTCCACCGTTGTCTGAAAACTGCACTTTTCTGACCTCTGACCTCACTGGACGGTCCGCCACACTTTTTTTTACATCTCTCGGGCTTATCCGAGAGTGTGGCGTTGTAGGGGAGGTGTCCCCGCACGCGTGCGTATGTCAGAAGTGTCGGCAGTGTCCGCCGGCGCCGGTCCAGTGTCCACCGTTGTCTGAAAACTGCACTTTTCTGACCTCTGACCTCACTGGACGGTCCGCCACACTTTTCTTTACACCTCTCGGGCTTATCCGAGAGTGTGGCGTTGTAGGGGAGGTGTCCCCGCACGCGTGCGTATGTCAGAAGTGTAGGCAGTGTCCGCCGGCGCCGGTCCAGTGTCCACCGTTGTCTGAAAACTGCACTTTTCTGACCTCTGACCTCACTGGACGGTCCGCCACACTTTTCTTTACACCTCTCGGGCTTATCCGAGAGTGTGGCGTTGTAGGGGAGGTGTCCCCGCACGCGTGCGTATGTCAGAAGTGTCGGCAGTGTCCACCGGTGCCTGTCCAGTGTCCACTGTTGTCTGAAAACGGCACTTTTCTGACCTCTGACCTCACTGGACGGTCCGCCACACTTTTTTTTACACCTCTCGGGCTTATCCGAGAGTGTGGCGTTGTAGGGGAGGTGTCCCCGCACGCGTGCGTATGTCAGAAGTGTCGGCAGTGTCCGCCGGCGCCGGTCCAGTGTCCACCGATGTCTGAAAACTGCACTTTTCTGACCTCTGACCTCACTGGACGGTCCGCCACACTTTTTTTTACATCTCTCGGGCTTATCCGAGAGTGTGGCGTTGTAGGGGAGGTGTCCCCGCACGCGTGCGTATGTCAGAAGTGTCGGCAGTGTCCGCCGGCGCCGGTCCAGTGTCCACCGTTGTCTGAAAACTGCACTTTTCTGACATCTGACCTCACTGGACGGTCCGCCACACTTTTTTTTACATCTCTCGGGCTTATCCGAGAGTGTGGCGTTGTAGGGGAGGTGTCCCCGCACGCGTGCGTATGTCAGAAGTGTCGGCAGTGTCCGCCGGCGCCGGTCCAGTGTCCACCGATGTCTGAAAACTGCACTTTTCTGACCTCTGACCTCACTGGACGGTCCGCCACACTTTTTTTTACACCTCTCGGGCTTATCCGAGAGTGTGGCGTTGTAGGGGAGGTGTCCCCGCACGCGTGCGTATGTCAGAAGTGTCGGCAGTGTCCGCCGGCGCCGGTCCAGTGTCCACCGATGTCTGAAAACTGCACTTTTCTGACCTCTGACCTCACTGGACGGTCCGCCACACTTTTTTTTACATCTCTCGGGCTTATCCGAGAGTGTGGCGTTGTAGGGGAGGTGTCCCCGCACGCGTGCGTATGTCAGAAGTGTCGGCAGTGTCCGCCGGCGCCGGTCCAGTGTCCACCGTTGTCTGAAAACTGCACTTTTCTGACATCTGACCTCACTGGACGGTCCGCCACACTTTTTTTTACATCTCTCGGGCTTATCCGAGAGTGTGGCGTTGTAGGGGAGGTGTCCCCGCACGCGTGCGTATGTCAGAAGTGTCGGCAGTGTCCGCCGGCGCCGGTCCAGTGTCCACCGATGTCTGAAAACTGCACTTTTCTGACCTCTGACCTCACTGGACGGTCCGCCACACTTTTCTTTACACCTCTCGGGCTTATCCGAGAGTCTGGCGTTGTAGGGGAGGTGTCCCCGCACGCGTGCGTATGTCAGAAGTGTCGGCAGTAACCGCCGGCGCCGGTCCAGTGTCCACCGTTGTCTGAAAACTGCACTTTTCTGACCTCTGACCTCACTGGACGGTCCGCCACACTTTTCTTTACACCTCTCGGGCTTATCCGAGAGTGTGGCGTTGTAGGGGAGGTGTCCCCGCACGCGTGCGTATGTCAGAAGTGTCGGCAGTGTCCACCGGTGCCTGTCCAGTGTCCACTGTTGTCTGAAAACGGCACTTTTCTGACCTCTGACCTCACTGGACGGTCCGCCACACTTTTTTTTACACCTCTCGGGCTTATCCGAGAGTGTGGCGTTGTAGGGGAGGTGTCCCCGCACGCGTGCGTATGTCAGAAGTGTCGGCAGTGTCCGCCGGCGCCGGTCCAGTGTCCACCGTTGTCTGAAAACTGCACTTTTCTGACCTCTGACCTCACTGGACGGTCCGCCACACTTTTTTTTACATCTCTCGGGCTTATCCGAGAGTGTGGCGTTGTAGGGGAGGTATCCCCGCACACGTGCGTATGTCAGAAGTGTCGGCAGTGTCCGCCGGCACCGGTCCAGTGTCCACCGTTGTCTGAAAACTGCACTTTTCTGACCTCTGACCTCACTGGACGGTCCGCCACACTTTTCTTTACACCTCTCGGGCTGATCCGAGAGTCTGGCGTTGTAGGGGAGGTGTCCCCGCACGCGTGCGTATGTCAGAAGTGTCGGCAGTGTCCGCCGGCGCCGGTCCAGTGTCCACCGTTGTCTGAAAACTGCACTTTTCTGACCTCTGACCTCACTGGACGGTCCGCCACACTTTTCTTTACACCTCTCGGGCTTATCCGAGAGTGTGGCGTTGTAGGGGAGGTGTCCCCGCACGCGTGCGTATGTCAGAAGTGTCGGCAGTGTCCACCGGTGCCTGTCCAGTGTCCACTGTTGTCTGAAAACGGCACTTTTCTGACCTCTGACCTCACTGGACGGTCCGCCACACTTTTTTTAACACCTCTCGGGCTTATCCGAGAGTGTGGCGTTGTAGGGGAGGTGTCCCCGCACGCGTGCGTATGTCAGAAGTGTCGGCAGTGTCCGCCGGCGCCGGTCCAGTGTCCACCGTTGTCTGAAAACTGCACTTTTCTGACCTCTGACCTCACTGGACGGTCCGCCACACTTTTTTTTACATCTCTCGGGCTTATCCGAGAGTGTGGCGTTGTAGGGGAGGTGTCCCCGCACGCGTGCGTATGTCAGAAGTGTCGGCAGTGTCCGCCGGCGCCGGTCCAGTGTCCACCGATGTCTGAAAACTGCACTTTTCTGACCTCTGACCTCACTGGACGGTCCGCCACACTTTTTTTTACACCTCTCGGGCTTATCCGAGAGTGTGGCGTTGTAGGGGAGGTGTCCCCGCACGCGTGCGTATGTCAGAAGTGTCGGCAGTGTCCGCCGGCGCCGGTCCAGTGTCCACCGATGTCTGAAAACTGCACTTTTCTGACCTCTGACCTCACTGGACGGTCCGCCACACTTTTTTTTACATCTCTCGGGCTTATCCGAGAGTGTGGCGTTGTAGGGGAGGTGTCCCCGCACGCGTGCGTATGTCAGAAGTGTCGGCAGTGTCCGCCGGCGCCGGTCCAGTGTCCACCGTTGTCTGAAAACTGCACTTTTCTGACATCTGACCTCACTGGACGGTCCGCCACACTTTTTTTTACATCTCTCGGGCTTATCCGAGAGTGTGGCGTTGTAGGGGAGGTGTCCCCGCACGCGTGCGTATGTCAGAAGTGTCGGCAGTGTCCGCCGGCGCCGGTCCAGTGTCCACCGATGTCTGAAAACTGCACTTTTCTGACCTCTGACCTCACTGGACGGTCCGCCACACTTTTCTTTACACCTCTCGGGCTTATCCGAGAGTCTGGCGTTGTAGGGGAGGTGTCCCCGCACGCGTGCGTATGTCAGAAGTGTCGGCAGTAACCGCCGGCGCCGGTCCAGTGTCCACCGTTGTCTGAAAACTGCACTTTTCTGACCTCTGACCTCACTGGACGGTCCGCCACACTTTTCTTTACACCTCTCGGGCTTATCCGAGAGTGTGGCGTTGTAGGGGAGGTGTCCCCGCACGCGTGCGTATGTCAGAAGTGTCGGCAGTGTCCACCGGTGCCTGTCCAGTGTCCACTGTTGTCTGAAAACGGCACTTTTCTGACCTCTGACCTCACTGGACGGTCCGCCACACTTTTTTTTACACCTCTCGGGCTTATCCGAGAGTGTGGCGTTGTAGGGGAGGTGTCCCCGCACGCGTGCGTATGTCAGAAGTGTCGGCAGTGTCCGCCGGCGCCGGTCCAGTGTCCACCGTTGTCTGAAAACTGCACTTTTCTGACCTCTGACCTCACTGGACGGTCCGCCACACTTTTTTTTACATCTCTCGGGCTTATCCGAGAGTGTGGCGTTGTAGGGGAGGTATCCCCGCACACGTGCGTATGTCAGAAGTGTCGGCAGTGTCCGCCGGCACCGGTCCAGTGTCCACCGTTGTCTGAAAACTGCACTTTTCTGACCTCTGACCTCACTGGACGGTCCGCCACACTTTTCTTTACACCTCTCGGGCTGATCCGAGAGTCTGGCGTTGTAGGGGAGGTGTCCCCGCACGCGTGCGTATGTCAGAAGTGTCGGCAGTGTCCGCCGGCGCCGGTCCAGTGTCCACCGTTGTCTGAAAACTGCACTTTTCTGACCTCTGACCTCACTGGACGGTCCGCCACACTTTTCTTTACACCTCTCGGGCTTATCCGAGAGTGTGGCGTTGTAGGGGAGGTGTCCCCGCACGCGTGCGTATGTCAGAAGTGTCGGCAGTGTCCACCGGTGCCTGTCCAGTGTCCACTGTTGTCTGAAAACGGCACTTTTCTGACCTCTGACCTCACTGGACGGTCCGCCACACTTTTTTTAACACCTCTCGGGCTTATCCGAGAGTGTGGCGTTGTAGGGGAGGTGTCCCCGCACGCGTGCGTATGTCAGAAGTGTCGGCAGTGTCCGCCGGCGCCGGTCCAGTGTCCACCGTTGTCTGAAAACTGCACTTTTCTGACCTCTGACCTCACTGGACGGTCCGCCACACTTTTTTTTACATCTCTCGGGCTTATCCGAGAGTGTGGCGTTGTAGGGGAGGTGTCCCCGCACGCGTGCGTATGTCAGAAGTGTCGGCAGTGTCCGCCGGCGCCGGTCCAGTGTCCACCGTTGTCTGAAAACTGCACTTTTCTGACCTCTGACCTCACTGGACGGTCCGCCACACTTTTCTTTACACCTCTCGGGCTTATCCGAGAGTCTGGCGTTGTAGGGGAGGTGTCCCCGCACTCGTGCGTATGTCAGAAGTGTCGGCAGTGTCCGCCGGCGCCGGTCCAGTGTCCACCGTTGTCTGAAAACTGCACTTTTCTGACCTCTGACCTCACTGGACGGTCCGCCACACTTTTCTTTACACCTCTCGGGCTTATCCGAGAGTCTGGCGTTGTAGGGGAGGTGTCCCCGCACGCGTGCGTATGTCAGAAGTGTCGGCAGTGTCCGCCGGCGCCGGTCCAGTGTCCACCGTTGTCTGAAAACTGCACTTTTCTGACCTCTGACCTCACTGGACGGTCCGCCACACTTTTCTTTACACCTCTCAGGCTTATCCGAGAGTGTGGCGTTGTAGGGGAGGTGTCCCCGCACGCGTGCGTATGTCAGAAGTGTCGGCAGTGTCCGCCGGCGCCGGTCCAGTGTCCACCGTTGTCTGAAAACTGCACTTTTCTGACCTCTGATCTCACTGGACGGTCCGCCACACTTTTCTTTACACCTCTCGGGCTTATCCGAGAGTGTGGCGTTGTAGGGGAGGTGTCCCCGCACGCGTGCGTATGTCAGAAGTGTCGGCAGTGTCCGCCGGCGCCGGTCCAGTGTCCACCGTTGTCTGAAAACTGCACTTTTCTGACCTCTGACCTCACTGGACGGTCCGCCACACTTCTTTTTACATCTCTCGGGCTTATCCGAGAGTGTGGCGTTGTAGGGGAGGTGTCCCCGCACGCGTGCGTATGTCAGAAGTGTCGGCAGTGTCCGCCGGCGCCGGTCCAGTGTCCACCGTTGTCTGAAAACTGCACTTTTCTGACCTCTGACCTCACTGGACGGTCCGCCACACTTTTCTTTACACCTCTCGGGCTTATCCGAGAGTGTGGCGTTGTAGGGGAGGTGTCCCCGCACGCGTGCGTATGTCAGAAGTGTAGGCAGTGTCCGCCGGCGCCGGTCCAGTGTCCACCGTTGTCTGAAAACTGCACTTTTCTGACCTCTGACCTCACTGGACGGTCCGCCACACTTTTCTTTACACCTCTCGGGCTTATCCGAGAGTGTGGCGTTGTAGGGGAGGTGTCCCCGCACGCGTGCGTATGTCAGAAGTGTCGGCAGTGTCCACCGGTGCCTGTCCAGTGTCCACTGTTGTCTGAAAACGGCACTTTTCTGACCTCTGACCTCACTGGACGGTCCGCCACACTTTTTTTTACACCTCTCGGGCTTATCCGAGAGTGTGGCGTTGTAGGGGAGGTGTCCCCGCACGCGTGCGTATGTCAGAAGTGTCGGCAGTGTCCGCCGGCGCCGGTCCAGTGTCCACCGTTGTCTGAAAACTGCACTTTTCTGACCTCTGACCTCACTGGACGGTCCGCCACACTTTTTTTTACATCTCTCGGGCTTATCCGAGAGTGTGGCGTTGTAGGGGAGGTGTCCCCGCACGCGTGCGTATGTCAGAAGTGTCGGCAGTGTCCGCCGGCGCCGGTCCAGTGTCCACCGTTGTCTGAAAACTGCACTTTTCTGACCTCTGACCTCACTGGACGGTCCGCCACACTTTTTTTTACATCTCTCGGGCTTATCCGAGAGTGTGGCGTTGTAGGGGAGGTGTCCCCGCACGCGTGCGTATGTCAGAAGTGTCGGCAGTGTCCGCCGGCGCCGGTCCAGTGTCCACCGTTGTCTGAAAACTGCACTTTTCTGACCTCTGACCTCACTGGACGGTCCGCCACACTTTTCTTTACACCTCTCGGGCTTATCCGAGAGTCTGGCGTTGTAGGGGAGGTGTCCCCGCACGCGTGCGTATGTCAGAAGTGTCGGCAGTGTCCGCCGGCGCCGGTCCAGTGTCCACCGTTGTCTGAAAACTGCACTTTTCTGACCTCTGACCTCACTGGACGGTCCGCCACACTTTTTTTTACATCTCTCGGGCTTATCCGAGAGTGTGGCGTTGTAGGGGAGGTGTCCCCGCACGCGTGCGTATGTCAGAAGTGTCGGCAGTGTCCGCCGGCGCCGGTCCAGTGTCCACCGTTGTCTGAAAACTGCACTTTTCTGACCTCTGACCTCACTGGACGGTCCGCCACACTTTTCTTTACACCTCTCGGGCTTATCCGAGAGTCTGGCGTTGTAGGGGAGGTGTCCCCGCACGCGTGCGTATGTCAGAAGTGTCGGCAGTAACCGCCGGCGCCGGTCCAGTGTCCACCGTTGTCTGAAAACTGCACTTTTCTGACCTCTGACCTCACTGGACGGTCCGCCACACTTTTCTTTACACCTCTCGGGCTTATCCGAGAGTGTGGCGTTGTAGGGGAGGTGTCCCCGCACGCGTGCGTATGTCAGAAGTGTCGGCAGTGTCCACCGGTGCCTGTCCAGTGTCCACTGTTGTCTGAAAACGGCACTTTTCTGACCTCTGACCTCACTGGACGGTCCGCCACACTTTTTTTTACACCTCTCGGGCTTATCCGAGAGTGTGGCGTTGTAGGGGAGGTGTCCCCGCACGCGTGCGTATGTCAGAAGTGTCGGCAGTGTCCGCCGGCGCCGGTCCAGTGTCCACCGTTGTCTGAAAACTGCACTTTTCTGACCTCTGACCTCACTGGACGGTCCGCCACACTTTTTTTTACATCTCTCGGGCTTATCCGAGAGTGTGGCGTTGTAGGGGAGGTATCCCCGCACACGTGCGTATGTCAGAAGTGTCGGCAGTGTCCGCCGGCGCCGGTCCAGTGTCCACCGTTGTCTGAAAACTGCACTTTTCTGACCTCTGACCTCACTGGACGGTCCGCCACACTTTTTTTTACATCTCTCGGGCTTATCCGAGAGTGTGGCGTTGTAGGGGAGGTGTCCCCGCACGCGTGCGTATGTCAGAAGTGTCGGCAGTGTCCGCCGGCGCCGGTCCAGTGTCCACCGTTGTCTGAAAACTGCACTTTTCTGACCTCTGACCTCACTGGACGGTCCGCCACACATGTCTTTACACCTCTCGGGCTTATCCGAGAGTGTGGCGTTGTAGGGGAGGTGTCCCCGCACGCGTGCGTATGTCAGAAGTGTAGGCAGTGTCCGCCGGCGCCGGTCCAGTGTCCACCGTTGTCTGAAAACTGCACTTTTCTGACCTCTGACCTCACTGGACGGTCCGCCACACTTTTCTTTACACCTCTCGGGCTTATCCGAGAGTGTGGCGTTGTAGGGGAGGTGTCCCCGCACGCGTGCGTATGTCAGAAGTGTCGGCAGTGTCCACCGGTGCCTGTCCAGTGTCCACTGTTGTCTGAAAACGGCACTTTTCTGACCTCTGACCTCACTGGACGGTCCGCCACACTTTTTTTTACACCTCTCGGGCTTATCCGAGAGTGTGGCGTTGTAGGGGAGGTGTCCCCGCACGCGTGCGTATGTCAGAAGTGTCGGCAGTGTCCGCCGGCGCCGGTCCAGTGTCCACCGATGTCTGAAAACTGCACTTTTCTGACCTCTGACCTCACTGGACGGTCCGCCACACTTTTTTTTACATCTCTCGGGCTTATCCGAGAGTGTGGCGTTGTAGGGGAGGTGTCCCCGCACGCGTGCGTATGTCAGAAGTGTCGGCAGTGTCCGCCGGCGCCGGTCCAGTGTCCACCGTTGTCTGAAAACTGCACTTTTCTGACATCTGACCTCACTGGACGGTCCGCCACACTTTTTTTTACATCTCTCGGGCTTATCCGAGAGTGTGGCGTTGTAGGGGAGGTGTCCCCGCACGCGTGCGTATGTCAGAAGTGTCGGCAGTGTCCGCCGGCGCCGGTCCAGTGTCCACCGTTGTCTGAAAACTGCACTTTTCTGACCTCTGACCTCACTGGACGGTCCGCCACACTTTTCTTTACACCTCTCGGGCTTATCCGAGAGTCTGGCGTTGTAGGGGAGGTGTCCCCGCACGCGTGCGTATGTCAGAAGTGTCGGCAGTAACCGCCGGCGCCGGTCCAGTGTCCACCGTTGTCTGAAAACTGCACTTTTCTGACCTCTGACCTCACTGGACGGTCCGCCACACTTTTCTTTACACCTCTCGGGCTTATCCGAGAGTCTGGCGTTGTAGGGGAGGTGTCCCCGCACTCGTGCGTATGTCAGAAGTGTCGGCAGTGTCCGCCGGCGCCGGTCCAGTGTCCACCGTTGTCTGAAAACTGCACTTTTCTGACCTCTGACCTCACTGGACGGTCCGCCACACTTTTCTTTACACCTCTCGGGCTTATCCGAGAGTGTGGCGTTGTAGGGGAGGTGTCCCCGCACGCGTGCGTATGTCAGAAGTGTCGGCAGTGTCCACCGGTGGACACGCCACACAGGTGTTTCTGACCTCTGACCTCACTGGACGGTCCGCCACACTTTTCTTTACACCTCTCGGGCTTATCCGAGAGTGTGGCGTTGTAGGGGAGGTGTCCCCGCACGCGTGCGTATGTCAGAAGTGTAGGCAGTGTCCGCCGGCGCCGGTCCAGTGTCCACCGTTGTCTGAAAACTGCACTTTTCTGACCTCTGACCTCACTGGACGGTCCGCCACACTTTTCTTTACACCTCTCGGGCTTATCCGAGAGTGTGGCGTTGTAGGGGAGGTGTCCCCGCACGCGTGCGTATGTCAGAAGTGTCGGCAGTGTCCACCGGTGCCTGTCCAGTGTCCACTGTTGTCTGAAAACGGCACTTTTCTGACCTCTGACCTCACTGGACGGTCCGCCACACTTTTTTTTACACCTCTCGGGCTTATCCGAGAGTGTGGCGTTGTAGGGGAGGTGTCCCCGCACGCGTGCGTATGTCAGAAGTGTCGGCAGTGTCCGCCGGCGCCGGTCCAGTGTCCACCGTTGTCTGAAAACTGCACTTTTCTGACCTCTGACCTCACTGGACGGTCCGCCACACTTTTCTTTACACCTCTCGGGCTTATCCGAGAGTCTGGCGTTGTAGGGGAGGTGTCCCCGCACGCGTGCGTATGTCAGAAGTGTCGGCAGTGTCCGCCGGCGCCGGTCCAGTGTCCACCGTTGTCTGAAAACTGCACTTTTCTGACCTCTGACCTCACTGGACGGTCCGCCACACTTTTCTTTACACCTCTCAGGCTTATCCGAGAGTGTGGCGTTGTAGGGGAGGTGTCCCCGCACGCGTGCGTATGTCAGAAGTGTCGGCAGTGTCCGCCGGCGCCGGTCCAGTGTCCACCGTTGTCTGAAAACTGCACTTTTCTGACCTCTGATCTCACTGGACGGTCCGCCACACTTTTCTTTACACCTCTCGGGCTTATCCGAGAGTGTGGCGTTGTAGGGGAGGTGTCCCCGCACGCGTGCGTATGTCAGAAGTGTCGGCAGTGTCCGCCGGCGCCGGTCCAGTGTCCACCGTTGTCTGAAAACTGCACTTTTCTGACCTCTGACCTCACTGGACGGTCCGCCACACTTCTTTTTACATCTCTCGGGCTTATCCGAGAGTGTGGCGTTGTAGGGGAGGTGTCCCCGCACGCGTGCGTATGTCAGAAGTGTCGGCAGTGTCCGCCGGCGCCGGTCCAGTGTCCACCGTTGTCTGAAAACTGCACTTTTCTGACCTCTGACCTCACTGGACGGTCCGCCACACTTTTCTTTACACCTCTCGGGCTTATCCGAGAGTGTGGCGTTGTAGGGGAGGTGTCCCCGCACGCGTGCGTATGTCAGAAATGTAGGCAGTGTCCGCCGGCGCCGGTCCAGTGTCCACCGTTGTCTGAAAACTGCACTTTTCTGACCTCTGACCTCACTGGACGGTCCGCCACACTTTTCTTTACACCTCTCGGGCTTATCCGAGAGTGTGGCGTTGTAGGGGAGGTGTCCCCGCACGCGTGCGTATGTCAGAAGTGTCGGCAGTGTCCACCGGTGCCTGTCCAGTGTCCACTGTTGTCTGAAAACGGCACTTTTCTGACCTCTGACCTCACTGGACGGTCCGCCACACTTTTCTTTACACCTCTCGGGCTTATCCGAGAGTGTGGCGTTGTAGGGGAGGTGTCCCCGCACGCGTGCGTATGTCAGAAGTGTAGGCAGTGTCCGCCGGCGCCGGTCCAGTGTCCACCGTTGTCTGAAAACTGCACTTTTCTGACCTCTGACCTCACTGGACGGTCCGCCACACTTTTCTTTACACCTCTCGGGCTTATCCGAGAGTGTGGCGTTGTAGGGGAGGTGTCCCCGCACGCGTGCGTATGTCAGAAGTGTCGGCAGTGTCCACCGGTGCCTGTCCAGTGTCCACTGTTGTCTGAAAACGGCACTTTTCTGACCTCTGACCTCACTGGACGGTCCGCCACACTTTTTTTTACACCTCTCGGGCTTATCCGAGAGTGTGGCGTTGTAGGGGAGGTGTCCCCGCACGCGTGCGTATGTCAGAAGTGTCGGCAGTGTCCGCCGGCGCCGGTCCAGTGTCCACCGTTGTCTGAAAACTGCACTTTTCTGACCTCTGACCTCACTGGACGGTCCGCCACACTTTTCTTTACACCTCTCGGGCTTATCCGAGAGTCTGGCGTTGTAGGGGAGGTGTCCCCGCACGCGTGCGTATGTCAGAAGTGTCGGCAGTGTCCGCCGGCGCCGGTCCAGTGTCCACCGTTGTCTGAAAACTGCACTTTTCTGACCTCTGACCTCACTGGACGGTCCGCCACACTTTTCTTTACACCTCTCAGGCTTATCCGAGAGTGTGGCGTTGTAGGGGAGGTGTCCCCGCACGCGTGCGTATGTCAGAAGTGTCGGCAGTGTCCGCCGGCGCCGGTCCAGTGTCCACCGTTGTCTGAAAACTGCACTTTTCTGACCTCTGATCTCACTGGACGGTCCGCCACACTTTTCTTTACACCTCTCGGGCTTATCCGAGAGTGTGGCGTTGTAGGGGAGGTGTCCCCGCACGCGTGCGTATGTCAGAAGTGTCGGCAGTGTCCGCCGGCGCCGGTCCAGTGTCCACCGTTGTCTGAAAACTGCACTTTTCTGACCTCTGACCTCACTGGACGGTCCGCCACACTTCTTTTTACATCTCTCGGGCTTATCCGAGAGTGTGGCGTTGTAGGGGAGGTGTCCCCGCATGCGTGCGTATGTCAGAAGTGTCGGCAGTGTCCGCCGGCGCCGGTCCAGTGTCCACCGTTGTCTGAAAACTGCACTTTTCTGACCTCTGACCTCACTGGACGGTCCGCCACACTTTTCTTTACACCTCTCGGGCTTATCCGAGAGTGTGGCGTTGTAGGGGAGGTGTCCCCGCACGCGTGCGTATGTCAGAAGTGTAGAAAGTGTCCGCCGGCGCCGGTCCAGTGTCCACCGTTGTCTGAAAACTGCACTTTTCTGACCTCTGACCTCACTGGACGGTCCGCCACACTTTTCTTTACACCTCTCGGGCTTATCCGAGAGTGTGGCGTTGTAGGGGAGGTGTCCCCGCACGCGTGCGTATGTCAGAAGTGTCGGCAGTGTCCACCGGTGCCTGTCCAGTGTCCACTGTTGTCTGAAAACGGCACTTTTCTGACCTCTGACCTCACTGGACGGTCCGCCACACTTTTTTTTACACCTCTCGGGCTTATCCGAGAGTGTGGCGTTGTAGGGGAGGTGTCCCCGCACGCGTGCGTATGTCAGAAGTGTCGGCAGTGTCCGCCGGCGCCGGTCCAGTGTCCACCGTTGTCTGAAAACTGCACTTTTCTGACCTCTGACCTCACTGGACGGTCCGCCACACTTTTTTTTACATCTCTCGGGCTTATCCGAGAGTGTGGCGTTGTAGGGGAGGTATCCCCGCACGCGTGCGTATGTCAGAAGTGTCGGCAGTGTCCGCCGGCACCGGTCCAGTGTCCACCGTTGTCTGAAAACTGCACTTTTCTGACCTCTGACCTCACTGGACGGTCCGCCACACTTTTCTTTACACCTCTCGGGCTGATCCGAGAGTCTGGCGTTGTAGGGGAGGTGTCCCCGCACGCGTGCGTATGTCAGAAGTGTCGGCAGTGTCCGCCGGCGCCGGTCCAGTGTCCACCGTTGTCTGAAAACTGCACTTTTCTGACCTCTGACCTCACTGGACGGTCCGCCACACTTTTCTTTACACCTCTCGGGCTTATCCGAGAGTGTGGCGTTGTAGGGGAGGTGTCCCCGCACGCGTGCGTATGTCAGAAGTGTCGGCAGTGTCCACCGGTGCCTGTCCAGTGTCCACTGTTGTCTGAAAACGGCACTTTTCTGACCTCTGACCTCACTGGACGGTCCGCCACACTTTTTTTTACACCTCTCGGGCTTATCCGAGAGTGTGGCGTTGTAGGGGAGGTGTCCCCGCACGCGTGCGTATGTCAGAAGTGTCGGCAGTGTCCGCCGGCGCCGGTCCAGTGTCCACCGTTGTCTGAAAACTGCACTTTTCTGACCTCTGACCTCACTGGACGGTCCGCCACACTTTTTTTTACATCTCTCGGGCTTATCCGAGAGTGTGGCGTTGTAGGGGAGGTGTCCCCGCACGCGTGCGTATGTCAGAAGTGTCGGCAGTGTCCGCCGGCGCCGGTCCAGTGTCCACCGTTGTCTGAAAACTGCACTTTTCTGACCTCTGACCTCACTGGACGGTCCGCCACACTTTTTTTTACATCTCTCGGGCTTATCCGAGAGTGTGGCGTTGTAGGGGAGGTGTCCCCGCACGCGTGCGTATGTCAGAAGTGTCGGCAGTGTCCGCCGGCGCCGGTCCAGTGTCCACCGTTGTCTGAAAACTGCACTTTTCTGACCTCTGACCTCACTGGACGGTCCGCCACACTTTTCTTTACACCTCTCGGGTTTATCCGAGAGTCTGGCGTTGTAGGGGAGGTGTCCCCGCACGCGTGCGTATGTCAGAAGTGTCGGCAGTGTCCGCCGGCGCCGGTCCAGTGTCCACCGTTGTCTGAAAACTGCACTTTTCTGACCTCTGACCTCACTGGACGGTCCGCCACACTTTTCTTTACACCTCTCGGGCTTATCCGAGAGTCTGGCGTTGTAGGGGAGGTGTCCCCGCACGCGTGCGTATGTCAGAAGTGTCGGCAGTGTCCGCCGGCGCCGGTCCAGTGTCCACCGTTGTCTGAAAACTGCACTTTTCTGACCTCTGACCTCACTGGACGGTCCGCCACACTTTTTTTTACACCTCTCGGGCTTATCCGAGAGTGTGGCGTTGTAGGGGAGGTGTCCCCGCACGCGTGCGTATGTCAGAAGTGTCGGCAGTGTCCACCGGTGCCTGTCCAGTGTCCACTGTTGTCTGAAAACGGCACTTTTCTGACCTCTGACCTCACTGGACGGTCCGCCACACTTTTTTTTACACCTCTCGGGCTTATCCGAGAGTGTGGCGTTGTAGGGGAGGTGTCCCCGCACGCGTGCGTATGTCAGAAGTGTCGGCAGTGTCCGCCGGCGCCGGTCCAGTGTCCACCGTTGTCTGAAAACTGCACTTTTCTGACCTCTGACCTCACTGGACGGTCCGCCACACTTTTTTTTACATCTTTCGGGCTTATCCGAGAGTGTGGCGTTGTAGGGGAGGTATCCCCGCACGCGTGCGTATGTCAGAAGTGTCGGCAGTGTCCGCCGGCACCGGTCCAGTGTCCACCGTTGTCTGAAAACTGCACTTTTCTGACCTCTGACCTCACTGGACGGTCCGCCACACTTTTCTTTACACCTCTCGGGCTTATCCGAGAGTGTGGCGTTGTAGGGGAGGTGTCCCCGCACGCGTGCGTATGTCAGAAGTGTCGGCAGTGTCCACCGGTGCCTGTCCAGTGTCCACTGTTGTCTGAAAACGGCACTTTTCTGACCTCTGACCTCACTGGACGGTCCGCCACACTTTTTTTTACACCTCTCGGGCTTATCCGAGAGTGTGGCGTTGTAGGGGAGGTGTCCCCGCACGTGTGCGTATGTCAGAAGTGTCGGCAGTGTCCGCCGGCGCCGGTCCAGTGTCCACCGTTGTCTGAAAACTGCACTTTTCTGACCTCTGACCTCACTGGACGGTCCGCCACACTTTTTATTACATCTCTCGGGCTTATCCGAGAGTGTGGCGTTGTAGGGGAGGTATCCCCGCACGCGTGCGTATGTCAGAAGTGTCGGCAGTGTCCGCCGGCACCGGTCCAGTGTCCACCGTTGTCTGAAAACTGCACTTTTCTGACCTCTGACCTCACTGGACGGTCCGCCACACTTTTCTTTACACCTCTCGGGCTGATCCGAGAGTCTGGCGTTGTAGGGGAGGTGTCCCCGCACGCGTGCGTATGTCAGAAGTGTCGGCAGTGTCCGCCGGCGCCGGTCCAGTGTCCACCGTTGTCTGAAAACTGCACTTTTCTGACCTCTGACCTCACTGGACGGTCCGCCACACTTTTCTTTACACCTCTCGGGCTTATCCGAGAGTGTGGCGTTGTAGGGGAGGTGTCCCCGCACGCGTGCGTATGTCAGAAGTGTCGGCAGTGTCCACCGGTGCCTGTCCAGTGTCCACTGTTGTCTGAAAACGGCACTTTTCTGACCTCTGACCTCACTGGACGGTCCGCCACACTTTTTTTTACACCTCTCGGGCTTATCCGAGAGTGTGGCGTTGTAGGGGAGGTGTCCCCGCACGCGTGCGTATGTCAGAAGTGTCGGCAGTGTCCGCCGGCGCCGGTCCAGTGTCCACCGTTGTCTGAAAACTGCACTTTTCTGACCTCTGACCTCACTGGACGGTCCGCCACACTTTTTTTTACATCTCTCGGGCTTATCCGAGAGTGTGGCGTTGTAGGGGAGGTGTCCCCGCACGCGTGCGTATGTCAGAAGTGTCGGCAGTGTCCGCCGGCGCCGGTCCAGTGTCCACCGTTGTCTGAAAACTGCACTTTTCTGACCTCTGACCTCACTGGACGGTCCGCCACACTTTTTTTTACATCTCTCGGGCTTATCCGAGAGTGTGGCGTTGTAGGGGAGGTGTCCCCGCACGCGTGCGTATGTCAGAAGTGTCGGCAGTGTCCGCCGGCGCCGGTCCAGTGTCCACCGTTGTCTGAAAACTGCACTTTTCTGACCTCTGACCTCACTGGACGGTCCGCCACACTTTTCTTTACACCTCTCGGGTTTATCCGAGAGTCTGGCGTTGTAGGGGAGGTGTCCCCGCACGCGTGCGTATGTCAGAAGTGTCGGCAGTGTCCGCCGGCGCCGGTCCAGTGTCCACCGTTGTCTGAAAACTGCACTTTTCTGACCTCTGACCTCACTGGACGGTCCGCCACACTTTTCTTTACACCTCTCGGGCTTATCCGAGAGTCTGGCGTTGTAGGGGAGGTGTCCCCGCACGCGTGCGTATGTCAGAAGTGTCGGCAGTGTCCGCCGGCGCCGGTCCAGTGTCCACCGTTGTCTGAAAACTGCACTTTTCTGACCTCTGACCTCACTGGACGGTCCGCCACACTTTTTTTTACACCTCTCGGGCTTATCCGAGAGTGTGGCGTTGTAGGGGAGGTGTCCCCGCACGCGTGCGTATGTCAGAAGTGTCGGCAGTGTCCACCGGTGCCTGTCCAGTGTCCACTGTTGTCTGAAAACGGCACTTTTCTGACCTCTGACCTCACTGGACGGTCCGCCACACTTTTTTTTACACCTCTCGGGCTTATCCGAGAGTGTGGCGTTGTAGGGGAGGTGTCCCCGCACGCGTGCGTATGTCAGAAGTGTCGGCAGTGTCCGCCGGCGCCGGTCCAGTGTCCACCGTTGTCTGAAAACTGCACTTTTCTGACCTCTGACCTCACTGGACGGTCCGCCACACTTTTTTTTACATCTTTCGGGCTTATCCGAGAGTGTGGCGTTGTAGGGGAGGTATCCCCGCACGCGTGCGTATGTCAGAAGTGTCGGCAGTGTCCGCCGGCACCGGTCCAGTGTCCACCGTTGTCTGAAAACTGCACTTTTCTGACCTCTGACCTCACTGGACGGTCCGCCAAACTTTTCTTTACACCTCTCGGGCTGATCCGAGAGTCTGGCGTTGTAGGGGAGGTGTCCCCGCACGCGTGCGTATGTCAGAAGTGTCGGCAGTGTCCGCCGGCGCCGGTCCAGTGTCCACCGTTGTCTGAAAACTGCACTTTTCTGACCTCTGACCTCACTGGACGGTCCGCCACACTTTTCTTTACACCTCTCGGGCTTATCCGAGAGTGTGGCGTTGTAGGGGAGGTGTCCCCGCACGCGTGCGTATGTCAGAAGTGTCGGCAGTGTCCACCGGTGCCTGTCCAGTGTCCACTGTTGTCTGAAAACGGCACTTTTCTGACCTCTGACCTCACTGGACGGTCCGCCACACTTTTTTTTACACCTCTCGGGCTTATCCGAGAGTGTGGCGTTGTAGGGGAGGTGTCCCCGCACGCGTGCGTATGTCAGAAGTGTCGGCAGTGTCCGCCGGCGCCGGTCCAGTGTCCACCGTTGTCTGAAAACTGCACTTTTCTGACCTCTGACCTCACTGGACGGTCCGCCACACTTTTTTTTTACATCTTTCGGGCTTATCCGAGAGTGTGGCGTTGTAGGGGAGGTATCCCCGCACGCGTGCGTATGTCAGAAGTGTCGGCAGTGTCCGCCGGCACCGGTCCAGTGTCCACCGTTGTCTGAAAACTGCACTTTTCTGACCTCTGACCTCACTGGACGGTCCGCCACACTTTTCTTTACACCTCTCGGGCTGATCCGAGAGTCTGGCGTTGTAGGGGAGGTGTCCCCGCACGCGTGCGTATGTCAGAAGTGTCGGCAGTGTCCGCCGGCGCCGGTCCAGTGTCCACCGTTGTCTGAAAACTGCACTTTTCTGACCTCTGACCTCACTGGACGGTCCGCCACACTTTTCTTTACACCTCTCGGGCTTATCCGAGAGTGTGGCGTTGTAGGGGAGGTGTCCCCGCACGCGTGCGTATGTCAGAAGTGTCGGCAGTGTCCACCGGTGCCTGTCCAGTGTCCACTGTTGTCTGAAAACGGCACTTTTCTGACCTCTGACCTCACTGGACGGTCCGCCACACTTTTTTTTACACCTCTCGGGCTTATCCGAGAGTGTGGCGTTGTAGGGGAGGTGTCCCCGCACGCGTGCGTATGTCAGAAGTGTCGGCAGTGTCCGCCGGCGCCGGTCCAGTGTCCACCGTTGTCTGAAAACTGCACTTTTCTGACCTCTGACCTCACTGGACGGTCCGCCACACTTTTTTTTACATCTCTCGGGCTTATCCGAGAGTGTGGCGTTGTAGGGGAGGTGTCCCCGCACGCGTGCGTATGTCAGAAGTGTCGGCAGTGTCCGCCGGCGCCGGTCCAGTGTCCACCGTTGTCTGAAAACTGCACTTTTCTGACCTCTGACCTCACTGGACGGTCCCCCACACTTTTTTTTACATCTCTCGGGCTTATCCGAGAGTGTGGCGTTGTAGGGGAGGTGTCCCCGCACGCGTGCGTATGTCAGAAGTGTCGGCAGTGTCCGCCGGCGCCGGTCCAGTGTCCACCGTTGTCTGAAAACTGCACTTTTCTGACCTCTGACCTCACTGGACGGTCCGCCACACTTTTCTTTACACCTCTCGGGTTTATCCGAGAGTCTGGCGTTGTAGGGGAGGTGTCCCCGCACGCGTGCGTATGTCAGAAGTGTCGGCAGTGTCCGCCGGCGCCGGTCCAGTGTCCACCGTTGTCTGAAAACTGCACTTTTCTGACCTCTGACCTCACTGGACGGTCCGCCACACTTTTCTTTACACCTCTCGGGCTTATCCGAGAGTGTGGCGTTGTAGGGGAGGTGTCCCCGCACGCGTGCGTATGTCAGAAGTGTCGGCAGTGTCCACCGGTGCCTGTCCAGTGTCCACTGTTGTCTGAAAACGGCACTTTTCTGACCTCTGACCTCACTGGACGGTCCGCCACACTTTTTTTTACACCTCTCGGGCTTATCCGAGAGTGTGGCGTTGTAGGGGAGGTGTCCCCGCACACGTGCGTATGTCAGAAGTGTCGGCAGTGTCCACCGGTGCCTGTCCAGTGTCCACTGTTGTCTGAAAACGGCACTTTTCTGACCTCTGACCTCACTGGACGGTCCGCCACACTTTTTTTTACACCTCTCGGGCTTATCCGAGAGTGTGGCGTTGTAGGGGAGGTGTCCCCGCACGCGTGCGTATGTCAGAAGTGTCGGCAGTGTCCGCCGGCGCCGGTCCAGTGTCCACCGTTGTCTGAAAACTGCACTTTTCTGACCTCTGACCTCACTGGACGGTCCGCCACACTTTTCTTTACACCTCTCGGGCTTATCCGAGAGTGTGGCGTTGTAGGGGAGGTGTCCCCGCACGCGTGCGTATGTCAGAAGTGTCGGCAGTGTCCGCCGGCGCCGGTCCAGTGTCCACCGTTGTCTGAAAACTGCACTTTTCTGACCTCTGACCTCACTGGACGGTCCGCCACACTTTTTTTTACATCTCTCGGGCTTATCCGAGAGTGTGGCGTTGTAGGGGAGGTGTCCCCGCACGCGTGCGTATGTCAGAAGTGTCGGCAGTGTCCGCCGGCGCCGGTCCAGTGTCCACCGTTGTCTGAAAACCGCACTTTTCTGACCTCTGACCTCACTGGACGGTCCGCCACACTTTTCTTTACACCTCTCGGGCTTATCCGAGAGTCTGGCGTTGTAGGGGAGGTGTCCCCGCACGCGTGCGTATGTCAGAAGTGTCGGCAGTGTCCGCCGGCGCCGGTCCAGTGTCCACCGTTGTCTGAAAACTGCACTTTTCTGACCTCTGACCTCACTGGACGGTCCGCCACACTTTTTTTTACACCTCTCGGGCTTATCCGAGAGTGTGGCGTTGTAGGGGAGGTGTCCCCGCACGCGTGCGTATGTCAGAAGTGTCGGCAGTGTCCGCCGGCGCCGGTCCAGTGTCCACCGTTGTCTGAAAACTGCACTTTTCTGACCTCTGACCTCACTGGACGGTCCGCCACACTTTTTTTTACATCTCTCGGGCTTATCCGAGAGTTTGGCGTTGTAGGGGAGGTGTCCCCGCACGCGTGCGTATGTCAAAAGTGTCGGCAGTGTCCGCCGGCGCCGGTCCAGTGTCCACCGTTGTCTGAAAACTGCACTTTTCTGACCTCTGACCTCACTGGACGGTCCGCCACACTTTTTTTTACATCTCTCGGGCTTATCCGAGAGTGTGGCGTTGTAGGGGAGGTGTCCCCGCACGCGTGCGTATGTCAGAAGTGTCGGCAGTGTCCGCCGGCGCCGGTCCAGTGTCCACCGTTGTCTGAAAACTGCACTTTTCTGACCTCTGACCTCACTGGACGGTCCGCCACACTTTTCTTTACACCTCTCGGGCTTATCCGAGAGTGTGGCGTTGTAGGGGAGGTGTCCCCGCACGCGTGCGTATGTCAGAAGTGTCGGCAGTGTCCACCGGTGCCTGTCCAGTGTCCACTGTTGTCTGAAAACGGCACTTTTCTGACCTCTGACCTCACTGGACGGTCCGCCACACTTTTTTTCACACCTCTCGGGCTTATCCGAGAGTGTGGCGTTGTAGGGGAGGTGTCCCCGCACGCGTGCGTATGTCAGAAGTGTCGGCAGTGTCCGCCGGCGCCGGTCCAGTGTCCACCGTTGTCTGAAAACTGCACTTTTCTGACCTCTGACCTCACTGGACGGTCCGCCACACTTTTTTTTACACCTCTCGGGCTTATCCGAGAGTGTGGCGTTGTAGGGGAGGTGTCCCCGCACGCGTGCGTATGTCAGAAGTGTCGGCAGTGTCCGCCGGCGCCGGTCCAGTGTCCACCGTTGTCTGAAAACTGCACTTTTCTGACCTCTGACCTCACTGGACGGTCCGCCACACTTTTTTTTACATCTCTCGGGCTTATCCGAGAGTGTGGCGTTGTAGGGGAGGTGTCCCCGCACGCGTGCGTATGTCAGAAGTGTCGGCAGTGTCCGCCGGCGCCGGTCCAGTGTCCACCGTTGTCTGAAAACTGCACTTTTCTGACCTCTGACCTCACTGGACGGTCCGCCACACTTTTTTTTACACCTCTCGGGCTTATCCGAGAGTGTGGTGTTGTAGGGGAGGTGTCCCTGCACGCGTGCGTATGTCAGAAGCGTCGGCAGTGTCCGCCGGCGCCTGTCCAGTGTCCACTGTTGTCTGAAAACGGCACTTTTCTGACCTCTGACCTCACTGGACGGTCCGCCACACTTTTTTTTTACACCTCTCGGGCTTATCCGAGAGTGTGGCGTTGTAGGGGAGGTGTCCCCGCACGCGTGCGTATGTCAGAAGTGTCGGCAGTGTCCGCCGGCGCCTGTCCAGTGTCCACTGTTGTCTGAAAACGGCACTTTTCTGACCTCTGACCTCACACTTTTTTTTACACCTCTCGGGCTTATCCGAGAGTGTGGCGTTGTAGGGGAGGTGTCCCCGCATGCGTGAGTATGTCAGAAGTGTCGGCAGTGTCCGCCGGCGCCTGTCCAGTGTCCACTGTTGTCTGAAAATGTCACTTTTCTGACCTCTGACCTCACTGGACGGTCCGCCACACTTTTTTTTACACCTCTCAGGCTTATCCGAGAGTGTGGCGTTGTAGGGGAGGTGTCCCCGCACGCGTGCGTATGTCAGAAGTGTCGGCAGTGTCCGCCGGCGCCTGTCCAGTGTCCACTGTTGTCTGAAAACGTCACTTTTCTGACCTCTGACCTCACTGGACGGTCCGCCACACTTTTTTTTACACCTCTCGGGCTTATCCGAGAGTGTGGCGTTGTAGGGGAGGTGTCCCCGCACGCGTGCGTATGTCAGAAGTGTCGGCAGTGTCCGCCGGCGCCTGTCCAGTGTCCACTGTTGTCTGAAAACGGCACTTTTCTGACCTCTGACCTCACTGGACGGTCCGCCACACTTTTTTATACACCTCTCGGGCTTATCCGAGAGTGTGGCGTTGTAGGGGAGGTGTCCCCGCACGCGTGCGTATGTCAGAAGTGTCGGCAGTGTCCGCCGGCGCCTGTCCAGTGTCCACTGTTGTCTGAAAACGTCACTTTTCTGACCTCTGACCTCACTGGACGGTCCGCCACACTTTTTTTTACACCTCTCGGGCTTATCCGAGAGTGTGGTGTTGTAGGGGAGGTGTCCCTGCACGCGTGCGTATGTCAGAAGTGTCGGCAGTGTCCGCCGGCGCCTGTCCAGTGTCCACTGTTGTCTGAAAACGGCACTTTTCTGACCTCTGACCTCACTGGACGGTCCGCCACACTTTTTTTTTACACCTCTCGGGCTTATCCGAGAGTGTGGCGTTGTAGGGGAGGTGTCCCCGCACGCGTGCGTATGTCAGAAGTGTCGGCAGTGTCCGCCGGCGCCTGTCCAGTGTCCACTGTTGTCTGAAAACGGCACTTTTCTGACCTCTGACCTCACTGGACGGTCCGCCACACTTTTTTTTACACCTCTCGGGCTTATCCGAGAGTGTGGCGTTGTAGGGGAGGTGTCCCCGCACGTGTGCGTATGTCAGAAGTGTCGGCAGTGTCCGCCGGCGCCTGTCCAGTGTCCACTGTTGTCTGAAAACGGCACTTTTCTGACCTCTGACCTCACTGGACGGTCCGCCACACTTTTTTTTACACCTCTCGGGCTTATCCGAGATTGTGGCGTTGTAGGGGAGGTGTCCCCGCACGCGTGCGTATGTCAGAAGTGTCGGCAGTGTCCGCCGGCGCCTGTCCAGTGTCCACTGTTGTCTGAAAACGGCACTTTTCTGACCTCTGACCTCACTGGACGGTCCGCCACACTTTTTTTTACACCTCTCGGGCTTATCCGAGAGTTTGGCGTTGTAGGGGAGGTGTCCCCGCACGCGTGCGTTTGTCAGAAGTGTCGGCAGTGTCCGCCGGCGCCTGTCCAGTGTCCACTGTTGTCTGAAAACAGCACTTTTCTGACCTTTTTTGACCATTTATCCATTTAGATAAATTATTAATGTTTTAAAAACCGTTTTTGTTACACAGAAACATAATATGTGTTGTATAGAAACATAATATGTCGTTTAAATGCTTAATTTATAGTTTTAATGTGCAAATTAACCGTTTTTCAATGGCTCCTTTTTGCTCTAGAGGGTACTCTTATTCTGAAGAGATCGTCCACCGGAACACTGCTCAATGTCAGAGCAGGCTGAGTTATGAGCAGGCGCACTAGGGTTTCACACGGTAGACGCACGCGCAGTAGCATTTTAAATGCGGAAATGTTGCTATCCCAGATTTGAACACCAGGCGACGGCCTCTTCACTGTTTTACTGTGGTTCTTGGGGTTTGGTCCGCAGCAGCAGCTCTGTGTGTCTACTGTCTGCAAACTGCATTGATTCAGTTTATTTCCTCCTTTCAGGTACAGTATTGTGTACCAGGCTTTATTGGGGTAAATGTGGGAATGTATTGTCAGGTTTTTTGTATTGATGAATACATGTTTTCATGAATACTATAGATTCACAACGTGGCTTTGAGAGTGTAAACAATGAAATGCGGTCATGCTAAGCTAATGAAGCTAACTAACGTCCAGTGAGCTACATCAGTAGTAGTTCATTTACTTAAGAGTTAACGTTAAGCCTACTGGGAGATATTGAGTGTTCCATTCATTCTACAAGGATTATTACTGCTAGCCAAAGAGACATTATCATCATCAACAACAACAACAACAGAACAGTCTCTTCTCTCTGCTTGTTGTGTCAGTTCTATTTCATCCTTTCTGACTGCCCGAGGCAGTGCTTAACACTGGATTATATCCGTCTCACGCACGTGCAGTCGAGTAATTAATATCAACAAAGTCCCTCACAGCTGTGACATAATGACGGTGGGCGTGGAACGCAGTAGTCAGCGTACATAAGCCCACAGCCGTCATTAATGACTTCCCTTTTGATCTTCTCGCAGGCTACCGTTGCAGTTTTGAGGTTCTAAAGAAACAAACTAAACTATCGTTTTTTTTGCAGGGAGCCCTGTAACCTACAGTAGGTTGGAGCTTCGCGTTTCGCGTCCTCCAAGGGCTGCGATTAAGACACACTATTGTGTTTTTCCGAAGACCAACATAGCTCCCTGGCAGAGCAGTGTTTGCGCGGCCACGCTGTGGGAGACGCACAGGTTGACCTCACTGGACGGTCCGCCACACTTTTTTTTTACACCTCTCGGGCTTATCCGAGAGTGTGGCGTTGTAGGGGAGGTGTCCCCGCACGCGTGCGTATGTCAGAAGTGTCGGCAGTGTCCGCCGGCGCCTGTCCAGTGTCCACTGTTGTCTGAAAACTGCACTTTTCTGACCTCTGACCTCACTGGACGGTCCGCCACACTTTTTTTTACACCTCTCGGGCTTATCCGAGAGTGTGGCGTTGTAGGGGAGGTGTCCCCGCACGCGTGCGTATGTCAGAAGTGTCGGCAGTGTCCGCCGGCGCCTGTCCAGTGTCCACTGTTGTCTGAAAACGTCACTTTTCTGACCTCTGACCTCACTGGACGGTCCGCCACACTTTTTTTTACACCTCTCGGGCTTATCCGAGAGTGTGGTGTTGTAGGGGAGGTGTCCCTGCACGCGTGCGTATGTCAGAAGTGTCGGCAGTGTCCGCCGGCGCCTGTCCAGTGTCCACTGTTGTCTGAAAACGGCACTTTTCTGACCTCTGACCTCACTGGACGGTCCGCCACACTTTTTTTTACACCTCTCGGGCTTATCCGAGAGTGTGGCGTTGTAGGGGAGGTGTCCCCGCACGCGTGCGTATGTCAGAAGTGTCGGCAGTGTCCGCCGGCGCCTGTCCAGTGTCCACTGTTGTCTGAAAACGGCACTTTTCTGACCTCTGACCTCACTGGACGGTCCGCCACACTATTTTTTACACCTCTCGGGCTTATCCGAGAGTTTGGCGTTGTAGGGGAGGTGTCCCCGCACGCGTGCGTTTGTCAGAAGTGTCGGCAGTGTCCGCCGGCGCCTGTCCAGTGTCCACTGTTGTCTGAAAACAGCACTTTTCTGACCTTTTTTGACCATTTATCCATTTAGATAAATTATTAATGTTTTAAAAACCGTTTTTGTTACACAGAAACATAATATGTGTTGTATAGAAACATAATATGTCGTTTAAATGCTTAATTTATAGTTTTAATGTGCAAATTAACCGTTTTTCAATGGCTCCTTTTTGCTCTAGAGGGTACTCTTATTCTGAAGAGATCGTCCACCGGAACACTGCTCAATGTCAGAGCAGGCTGAGTTATGAGCAGGCGCACTAGGGTTTCACACGGTAGACGCACGCGCAGTAGCATTTTAAATGCGGAAATGTTGCTATCCCAGATTTGAACACCAGGCGACGGCCTCTTCACTGTTTTACTGTGGTTCTTGGGGTTTGGTCCGCAGCAGCAGCTCTGTGTGTCTACTGTCTGCAAACTGCATTGATTCAGTTTATTTCCTCCTTTCAGGTACAGTATTGTGTACCAGGCTTTATTGGGGTAAATGTGGGAATGTATTGTCAGGTTTTTTGTATTGATGAATACATGTTTTCATGAATACTATAGATTCACAACGTGGCTTTGAGAGTGTAAACAATGAAATGCGGTCATGCTAAGCTAATGAAGCTAACTAACGTCCAGTGAGCTACATCAGTAGTAGTTCATTTACTTAAGAGTTAACGTTAAGCCTACTGGGAGATATTGAGTGTTCCATTCATTCTACAAGGATTATTACTGCTAGCCAAAGAGACATTATCATCATCAACAACAACAACAACAGAACAGTCTCTTCTCTCTGCTTGTTGTGTCAGTTCTATTTCATCCTTTCTGACTGCCCGAGGCAGTGCTTAACACTGGATTATATCCGTCTCACGCACGTGCAGTCGAGTAATTAATATCAACAAAGTCCCTCACAGCTGTGACATAATGACGGTGGGCGTGGAACGCAGTAGTCAGCGTACATAAGCCCACAGCCGTCATTAATGACTTCCCTTTTGATCTTCTCGCAGGCTACCGTTGCAGTTTTGAGGTTCTAAAGAAACAAACTAAACTATCGTTTTTTTTGCAGGGAGCCCTGTAACCTACAGTAGGTTGGAGCTTCGCGTTTCGCGTCCTCCAAGGGCTGCGATTAAGACACACTATTGTGTTTTTCCGAAGACCAACATAGCTCCCTGGCAGAGCAGTGTTTGCGCGGCCACGCTGTGGGAGACGCACAGGTTGACCTCACTGGACGGTCCGCCACACTTTTTTTTTACACCTCTCGGGCTTATCCGAGAGTGTGGCGTTGTAGGGGAGGTGTCCCCGCACGCGTGCGTATGTCAGAAGTGTCGGCAGTGTCCGCCGGCGCCTGTCCAGTGTCCACTGTTGTCTGAAAACTGCACTTTTCTGACCTCTGACCTCACTGGACGGTCCGCCACACTTTTTTTTACACCTCTCGGGCTTATCCGAGAGTGTGGCGTTGTAGGGGAGGTGTCCCCGCACGCGTGCGTATGTCAGAAGTGTCGGCAGTGTCCGCCGGCGCCTGTCCAGTGTCCACTGTTGTCTGAAAACGTCACTTTTCTGACCTCTGACCTCACTGGACGGTCCGCCACACTTTTTTTTACACCTCTCGGGCTTATCCGAGAGTGTGGTGTTGTAGGGGAGGTGTCCCTGCACGCGTGCGTATGTCAGAAGTGTCGGCAGTGTCCGCCGGCGCCTGTCCAGTGTCCACTGTTGTCTGAAAACGGCACTTTTCTGACCTCTGACCTCACTGGACGGTCCGCCACACTTTGTTTTTACACCTCTCGGGCTTATCCGAGAGTGTGGCGTTGTAGGGGAGGTGTCCCCGCACGCGTGCGTATGTCAGAAGTGTCGGCAGTGTCCGCCGGCGCCTGTCCAGTGTCCACTGTTGTCTGAAAACGGCACTTTTCTGACCTCTGACCTCACTGGACGGTCCGCCACACTTTTTTTTACACCTCTCGGGCTTATCCGAGAGTGTGGCGTTGTAGGGGAGGTGTCCCCGCACGCGTGCGTATGTCAGAAGTGTCGGCAGTGTCCGCCGGCGCCTGTCCAGTGTCCACTGTTGTCTGAAAACGGCACTTTTCTGACCTCTGACCTCACTGGACGGTCCGCCACACTTTTTTTTACACCTCTCGGGCTTATCCGAGAGTGTGGCGTTGTAGGGGAGGTGTCCCCGCACGCGTGCGTATGTCAGAAGTGTCGGCAGTGTCCGCCGGCGCCTGTCCAGTGTCCACTGTTGTCTGAAAACGTCACTTTTCTGACCTCTGACCTCACTGGACGGTCCGCCACACTTTTTTTTACACCTCTCGGGCTTATCCGAGAGTGTGGTGTTGTAGGGGAGGTGTCCCTGCACGCGTGCGTATGTCAGAAGTGTCGGCAGTGTCCGCCGGCGCCTGTCCAGTGTCCACTGTTGTCTGAAAACGGCACTTTTCTGACCTCTGACCTCACTGGACGGTCCGCCACACTTTGTTTTTACACCTCTCGGGCTTATCCGAGAGTGTGGCGTTGTAGGGGAGGTGTCCCCGCACGCGTGCGTATGTCAGAAGTGTCGGCAGTGTCCGCCGGCGCCTGTCCAGTGTCCACTGTTGTCTGAAAACGGCACTTTTCTGACCTCTGACCTCACTGGACGGTCCGCCACACTTTTTTTTACACCTCTCGGGCTTATCCGAGAGTGTGGCGTTGTAGGGGAGGTGTCCCCGCACGCGTGCGTATGTCAGAAGTGTCGGCAGTGTCCGCCGGCGCCTGTCCAGTGTCCACTGTTGTCTGAAAACGTCACTTTTCTGACCTCTGACCTCACTGGACGGTCCGCCACACTTTTTTTTACACCTCTCGGGCTTATCCGAGAGTGTGGTGTTGTAGGGGAGGTGTCCCTGCACGCGTGCGTATGTCAGAAGTGTCGGCAGTGTCCGCCGGCGCCTGTCCAGTGTCCACTGTTGTCTGAAAACGGCACTTTTCTGACCTCTGACCTCACTGGACGGTCCGCCACACTTTGTTTTTACACCTCTCGGGCTTATCCGAGAGTGTGGCGTTGTAGGGGAGGTGTCCCCGCACGCGTGCGTATGTCAGAAGTGTCGGCAGTGTCCGCCGGCGCCTGTCCAGTGTCCACTGTTGTCTGAAAACGGCACTTTTCTGACCTCTGACCTCACTGGACGGTCCGCCACACTTTTTTTTACACCTCTCGGGCTTATCCGAGAGTGTGGCGTTGTAGGGGAGGTGTCCCCGCACGCGTGCGTATGTCAGAAGTGTCGGCAGTGTCCGCCGGCGCCTGTCCAGTGTCCACTGTTGTCTGAAAACGTCACTTTTCTGACCTCTGACCTCACTGGACGGTCCGCCACACTTTTTTTTACACCTCTCGGGCTTATCCGAGAGTGTGGTGTTGTAGGGGAGGTGTCCCTGCACGCGTGCGTATGTCAGAAGTGTCGGCAGTGTCCGCCGGCGCCTGTCCAGTGTCCACTGTTGTCTGAAAACGGCACTTTTCTGACCTCTGACCTCACTGGACGGTCCGCCACACTTTGTTTTTACACCTCTCGGGCTTATCCGAGAGTGTGGCGTTGTAGGGGAGGTGTCCCCGCACGCGTGCGTATGTCAGAAGTGTCGGCAGTGTCCGCCGGCGCCTGTCCAGTGTCCACTGTTGTCTGAAAACGGCACTTTTCTGACCTCTGACCTCACTGGACGGTCCGCCACACTTTTTTTTACACCTCTCGGGCTTATCCGAGAGTGTGGCGTTGTAGGGGAGGTGTCCCCGCACGCGTGCGTATGTCAGAAGTGTCGGCAGTGTCCGCCGGCGCCTGTCCAGTGTCCACTGTTGTCTGAAAACGTCACTTTTCTGACCTCTGACCTCACTGGACGGTCCGCCACACTTTTTTTTACACCTCTCGGGCTTATCCGAGAGTGTGGTGTTGTAGGGGAGGTGTCCCTGCACGCGTGCGTATGTCAGAAGTGTCGGCAGTGTCCGCCGGCGCCTGTCCAGTGTCCACTGTTGTCTGAAAACGGCACTTTTCTGACCTCTGACCTCACTGGACGGTCCGCCACACTTTGTTTTTACACCTCTCGGGCTTATCCGAGAGTGTGGCGTTGTAGGGGAGGTGTCCCCGCACGCGTGCGTATGTCAGAAGTGTCGGCAGTGTCCGCCGGCGCCTGTCCAGTGTCCACTGTTGTCTGAAAACGGCACTTTTCTGACCTCTGACCTCACTGGACGGTCCGCCACACTTTTTTTTACACCTCTCGGGCTTATCCGAGAGTGTGGCGTTGTAGGGGAGGTGTCCCCGCACGCGTGCGTATGTCAGAAGTGTCGGCAGTGTCCGCCGGCGCCTGTCCAGTGTCCACTGTTGTCTGAAAACGGCACTTTTCTGACCTCTGACCTCACTGGACGGTCCGCCACACTTTTTTTTACACCTCTCGGGCTTATCCGAGAGTGTGGCGTTGTAGGGGAGGTGTCCCCGCACGCGTGCGTATGTCAGAAGTGTCGGCAGTGTCCGCCGGCGCCTGTCCAGTGTCCACTGTTGTCTGAAAATGGTACTTTTCTGACCTCTGACCTCACTGGACGGACGCCACACTTTTTTTTACACATCTCGGGCTTATCCGAGAGTGTGGCGTTGTAGGGGAGGTGTCCCTGCACGCGTGCGTATGTCAGAAGTGTCGGCAGTGTCCGCCGGCGCCTGTCCAGTGTCCACTGTTGTCTGAAAACGGCACTTTTCTGACCTCTGACCTCACTGGACGGTCCGCCACACTTTTTTTTACACCTCTCGGGCTTATCCGAGAGTGTGGCGTTGTAGGGGAGGTGTCCCCGCACGCGTGCGTATGTCAGAAGTGTCGGCAGTGTCCGCCGGCGCCTGTCCAGTGTCCACTGTTGTCTGAAAACGGCACTTTTCTGACCTCTGACCTCACTGGACGGTCCGCCACACTTTTTTTTACACCTCTCGGGCTTATCCGAGAGTTTGGCGTTGTAGGGGAGGTGTCCCCGCACGCGTGCGTTTGTCAGAAGTGTCGGCAGTGTCCGCCGGCGCCTGTCCAGTGTCCACTGTTGTCTGAAAACGGCACTTTTCTGACCTTTTTTGACCATTTATCCATTTAGATAAATTATTAATGTTTTAAAAACCGTTTTTGTTACACAGAAACATAATATGTGTTGTATAGAAACATAATATGTCGTTTAAATGCTTAATTTATAGTTTTGATGTGCAAATTAACCGTTTTTCAATGGCTCCTTTTTGCTCTAGAGGGTACTCTTATTCTGAAGAGATCGTCCACCGGAACACTGCTCAATGTCAGAGCAGGCTGAGTTATGAGCAGGCGCACTAGGGTTTCACACGGTAGACGCACGCGCAGTAGCATTTTAAATGCGGAAATGTTGCTATCCCAGATTTGAACACCAGGCGACGGCCTCTTCACTGTTTTACTGTGGTTCTGGGGGTTTGGTCCGCAGCAGCAGCTCTGTGTGTCTACTGTCTGCAAACTGCATTGATTCAGTTTATTTCCTCCTTTCAGGTACAGTATTGTGTACCAGGCTTTATTGGGGTAAATGTGGGAATGTATTGTCAGGTTTTTTGTATTGATTAATACATGTTTTCATGAATACTATAGATTCACAACGTGGCTTTGAGAGTGTAAACAATGAAATGCGGTCATGCTAAGCTAATGAAGCTAACTAACGTCCAGTGAGCTACATCAGTAGTAGTTCATTTACTTAAGAGTTAACGTTAAGCCTACTGGGAGATATTGAGTGTTCCATTCATTCTACAAGGATTATTACTGCTAGCCAAAGAGACATTATCATCATCAACAACAACAACAACAGAACAGTCTCTTCTCTCTGCTTGTTGTGTCAGTTCTATTTCATCCTTTCTGACTGCCCGAGGCAGTGCTTAACACTGGATTATATCCGTCTCACGCACGTGCAGTCGAGTAATTAATATCAACAAAGTCCCTCACAGCTGTGACATAATGACGGTGGGCGTGGAACGCAGTAGTCAGCGTACATAAGCCCACAGCCGTCATTAATGACTTCCCTTTTGATCTTCTCGCAGGCTACCGTTGCAGTTTTGAGGTTCTAAAGAAACAAACTAAACTATCGTTTTTTTTGCAGGGAGCCCTGTAACCTACAGTAGGTTGGAGCTTCGCGTTTCGCGTCCTCCAAGGGCTGCGATTAAGACACACTATTGTGTTTTTCCGAAGACCAACATAGCTCCCTGGCAGAGCAGTGTTTGCGCGGCCACGCTGTGGGAGACGCACAGGTTGGTGTGGGTTATCAAGAGTCTGTTTTCGGTATCTGTCTCTTTATAAGTTGTGGAAAGACACCATATATATATATTTATTTTGCATTTTTTGTTAAATTGCCTGTTCTCAGTGGCGTCAGTTCAGTAAAAGCTAGGGTATGGCAGGGTTAACTATCTGGGGCGCGCGGCCCCAAATAAACATTTTTGGGGGCCCCTTTTTGGGGGGGCCCTTTTTCGGCCGCACGGCTTGTCTGCTGCGGGGGTTGCTGTGTCAGTCTTTTTACCAAAAAATGCATGCAGAGAGGTCTGCTTCCTTTTCATTTTAACTCACTGTTCACAAGTAAATAAAACAGCCTGTCTGCTATTGAAAAAACGCGCCTCTGCTGCTTGCTAATTAACAATAATGCATTGCACCTGTGTTGAACCTGGGATTCCCAGGCTGGGCCTGGGAATATACCATTTGACAAGATAGGGGAGAATAGGGGAGATACAAGCAGTTGTGAAGAATGAAATACCCTGTGAAAGCAATCATTTTGCATTGGTAGTTATTTTACTGAAATTTAATAACAGAATAATCAACGCAGATAGACAGAGACATTCATGGATTTATTTTGTATTAAAAAAATAAATAAAAAAATTATAATATATATATATATATTTTTTTTCCTGGAGCCAGGGTATGGCAGCTGCCATAGCCTGCCATACCCAATTGACGCTTCTGCCTGTTCTAGTAAACTGAACAACCTAAGTTATCCAATTTTGATTGCCTGCTGAGTGTTTCCGCTCTTTAAGGTGCTTATTTGAGTTGATATTATAACTGTTTCCCAATAGTGGGTGATTTTCTGTTTATCACTGAGGGTGCCTTCACCCCTTAGTTACTGTATTACTGTTCCCCAGTACAGCGTGTACGTTGGTGGGTGATTTTTCTCGTATTATAATACTTATTTTAGCTTTATAGCTGTTTCCCAATTTTGGGCGATTTTCTGTTTGTTACTAGGGGTGCTTTCGCTCCACAGTAACTGTATTGAGTTTCCCAGGTAAAGCGTGCACGCTTAGTGGGTGTTTTGTTTTTTCTTGCGTGCTTTCGCTCCATTACATACTGGCCATGGCACATGCGTGCTGTGCCTGCGCGGTGCCTTTGTTGCCCGACGATGGCCATGATGAATGCCACAGGTGCCTGGGTGTGGCACACCTAAGGCAGGGGCTGACGGAGGAGCAGTGCGCAAACTGCAGTTTCATGCCACATGACCTGAAGCTGGCCAGACTGGCTGAAGTGGAGCAGCAGCCAGAAGACCAGATGCGCCCATCTGGTGTCCCTCCACAGGCAGGCAGGCGGCGGAAAGGGTCGCCGCACCGGGATGCCCGGCACAGCAAGAAAAGGAAGAAGGACCCTCTGGCTGTTAAGGTAGACACCTTGGCATCCCAGTTCGCGGAGTTGAAGGAGCTGCTCCTTAACATCCGACCGGACAGGCCTATTCCCCGGGCCGACAGTCCACCGGCAGCCACCCCTGCCCCAGTATGGGATGTTGATTCTCTGTCGACAATGGCTTCCTGTACCGACTTCCATGATGGTCCAGAGGAGGCAGAAGAGGCCACCCACACGTCATACCCCGGCTCTCAACGGTCGGGAAGTGAGTCCAGAGCGGGCTCGGGGCCTGCCTCGGCTTCAATTAAGCCTGTGATTCGGAAGGCGCTGGCACGCCTGGGCCCAGACAAGGCCCCGGCAGCAGCAAGGCCTACAAACGTATTTTTTAGACGCGCTCAACCTCAGGCTGCTTTCACTGTGCCTCCCGCTGAGCAGTATTACATCCAGGAGCTCCAAAAGTGCTGGAAAGACCCCAAGTCCCAGACCCATCGGGTCTCCGACGCTAGGGCCTTGGCATCTATGCGGGATGCTGACAGGTATGGGTTGGGCAGCATGCCATCGGTGGAGCTATCCATCGCCTCCCTGATCTGCTCACCCGATGAGGTCCTGCGGCCGGTTGCCCCAGGCCCCAGTGCCGTATCACAGATGACCTGCTGGTCAAAAGCTATGACGCAGCGGCCCGTGTCGGCCGCATAGGCAACTCTTTGTCGCATATCCTATTGGCCTTGTCCCAGTCCCTGCAGCCCCTGGGCACGGGGGCTCCCTCAGGTGCGGATGCTGCGTCTGCCGCAGATGTTAACCCAGGCATGGATGCTTCCGTCCAGAGCCTGAGCGATGCTTCTCTGGAAGCTTTTGCGTATATGACAACGGAGCTTGGCAGACTACTGTCGACATTGACTCTCACTCGCCGACAGGTGTGGCTGGCTCAGTCCCCACTGCCGGAGCCATGCCGGAGGGTCCTCTGTGCACTCCCCGTGATTCCGGGGCAGCTGTTTGGCCCTGCAGGACAGCAGGCCTTGGAGCGTGGTCTACAGGCTAATCAGACACGGCAGCAGAACACCAGTCTTCAGGGGCCTTCCCCTGCAGTGAGACAACGGCCTGCGCCAGGTTATGGCACCGGTCGCCCCCGGCCACAGCCGCGGCAGGACAGCTACCCAAGGTCTTCGGCACCTCAAACGCAGAGGGCTCGGGGGTCTGGGTTTCGCCCCTCAAGGGGCCAGAGGGGTAGGCAATGAACGCATGGGGCCGGCGGTGGGACGCTTCTCCCAGCAGCAACTCAGCTACTGGGAAAGCTGCGCTTCAGACCCTTGGGTGGTGGCCACGCTCTCCCAAGGGTACAATATCCAGTTCCGCCGCCGCCCCCCCACTTACAGCGGGATCGAGGATGACCATCGTCAACGATCCCACAAAATCCGAGGCACTCTGGCAGGAGGTGGCCACCCTCCTGGAGAAGAATGCCATCGAGGAACTAGATCTACACACACAGCAAGGTGGGTTCTACTCCATGTATTTTCTGGTTACAAAAAAAGACGGAGGTTCTGGCCTCTCCCACTCCTCAACGGGTGGAAGCCATCCTACAGCTTCTTCTCTGGTTTCGGGGGAACAAGAAGTTGAGGTTCAGCATTTTTCTCAGGCTGTTAAGAATGCTGACATCGGTGACAGCAGTAGTGCCACTGGGTCTCCTTCGCTTGCGGCCATTCCAGGTCTGGGTCAATGGCCTACATCTAGACCCAAAATTCCACAGGTCCAGGAGAGTCAGGGTATCCGGCAGCTGCCTCCTCACACTACAGCCCTGGAGAGACAGGGCATTTCTGTCCAGATGTGTCTCCTTGGGTTCGATCCCCTCGTGTCGCGAGGTGGTGGTGACAGATGCCTCGCCATCCGGGTGGGGAGCAGTATGTTAACACAGGGCTGTGAGGGGGCTCTGGACGAGACAAGAAATGACACAGCACATAAATGTGCTCGAGCTTCATGCTATATTTCTAGCACTACAACACTTTGTACCGCAGTTGGAGGGCCGGCATGTGCTCGTGCGGTCCGACAGCAGGTCAGCTGTCTACCACGTAAACCGGCAAGGGGGCACCAGATCAACCCTGTCGTTACAGGTGGCACGGCGACTCCTCATGTGGGCTTTCCCTCATTTTCCCAGCCTGAGGGCTATGTATCTGCCAGGGCCACAGAATGTGGTGGCGGATTTTCTGTCACGCCAGAAACCTCCTTCGGGGAGTGGAGGCTCCACCCGGAGGTAGTGGAGGATATTTGGCACGCGAACGGCCTTTTTGCATGTAGTTGAAGCGCAAGGGGGCGGGTGGGGAGAGAGTCAGCGCACTGAAGTCAAGGCACAGACTACTGTGTTGTTGACAGACAACGGATGCACGCTTATGAGAAACAACACAAATAAAACCTGGCAAAACAGTTGCGTGCATTAGCGCAAGATGAGGGTAAAGGAAACATTCAGTCTAAATGTCCAGTAATTCGCACGCGAAAAGGAAACATTAATGTCCAGTTTGCTAATCCACAACTACTGTGCCAGATAATCACCAAGAGAGTTAAAAAAGAAAAAAACGTTTCAGTCATTCAGTCCGACTTCACTGTAGCCTATAGTAGCCTTTTCATAAATTATATTTGTATTAGGCTGTCCTGAGAGTTTATAATATTTAGAGAAATGTAAAGTTTCAAATACAAAAGTATTGGTAGTAGTTGCTGGACATTTAGACTGAATGTTTCATTTATCCTCATCTTGCGCTAATGCACGCAACTGTTTTGCCAGGTTTTATTTGTGTTGTTTCTCATAAGCGTGTATCCGTTGTCCGTCAACAACACAGTAGTCTGTGCCTTGACTTCAGTGCGCTGACTATCTCCCCACCCGCCCCCCGCCCCCTTGCGCTTCAACTACATGCAAAAAGGCCGTTTGCATTTGGCACAGATACGGCGCTGCAGAGGTGGACCTGTTTGCCTCAGAGTCCACAACACACTGCCCTCTTTGGTTCTCCCTGATGGAGACATCGAGTCCATTGGGACAGGATGCTCTGGCACACCCATGGCCAGATCACCTCCTCTATGCTTTCCCACCTTTCCCTCTGATAGCATTAACGCTACACAGGGTTCATTAAGACAACCACAGACTCCTGCTGGTTGCTCCGGCATGGCCGGGGAGGACGTGGTTCTCGATGCTGCACAATCTCTGCTGCAGCTCTCCATCGCACCTCCCCAACAGGAAGGATCTCCTGTCCCAATTGGATGGCCGCATTTGGCATCCGTGCCCGGAACGCCTGCAGCTGTGTGTGTGGCCCCTGAGGGGCCGGACCCACTCCTGAGTCTGTGTGACCAGGCTGTGATCCAGACCGTGTTGTACGCAAGAGCACCCTCCACCAGGGAAATGTTGTGTGGTGTTAACAGAGAGGTCCCTGAGAGTTGCTCGGTGCCAATAATATTGCGTTTTTTACAATCGCTATCGGAAAAGAAGCTGTCAGCGTCGACACTCAAGGTCTATGTGGCTGCAATCTCGGCTAGCCATAGCAGGGTAGACAACCAGACTGTGGGGTCTCACACTCTGGTGACCCGGTTTCTTCGTGGAGCCCAGCGGTGGAACCCCCTGCGGGCTGTGAAACACCCCTCATGGGACTTAACCCTGGTCCTCTTCGTCTCCCCCCCTTCGAGCCCCTAGAGCAATCAGGGCTGAAGTGGGCTTCAGCCAAATTGGCCTTTCTTCTGGCAATGGCATCGGCGAAGCGTGTGAGTAAGCTTCATGCCCTATCGACGAGTGACGCGTGTATGCGCTGGAACTCTGATGGCACGGGGGTGGCACTTTGGCCTAACCCCTCATTCTCGCCAAAGAGGTTGGCTTCAGACCACACTAACCAGGTCATAAGACTGGCAGCTTATGACCCCTCAGGTCTGCAGGGTGATGCTGCTTTGGCAAGGCAGCTCTGCCCGGTAAGGGCTTTGAGGCATTACATACAGGTGACTGCTGGGTTCCGTCGCTCTGATAGCCTGTTCGTCTGTTATGGTGGGCATAGAAAGGGGCCTACCCTGTCCAAGCAGAGACTCTAAATGGGTTGTCCTGGCGATAGAGAAGGCATACAGATCAAGAGGCCTGCCACTGCCTCATAATATCAGAGGCCACTCCACCAGAAGCGTTTCCACGTCCTGGGCGGCCCTACGAGGGGTTCCTCTGAGCGAAATTTGTGTGGCAGCCACGTGGGCTGCACCATGCACCTTTGCCCGGTTCTATAGGGTTAATGTAGCTGCAACCAATGCGGTTGCGACTGCTGTTCTGGGGGTTCCTTAGGCCGTTCCCGGCAAGGTAAAATTCCTCGTGACTTTGTTGATACTAGTCATCCAGTGTTAACCACTGCCTCAGGAAGGATGAAATAGAACGTAAGTTACGTATATAACTATGGTTCTATGAATCCCGGATGACTGCCAGAGTTCCCTGTCATTCGGAATCTCGCGAGAAGATTCCGCAGGGAAGTCATTAATGACGGCTGTGGGCTTATGTACGCTGACTACTGTGTTCCACGCCCACCGTCATTATGTCACAGCTGTGACTTTGTTGATATTAGCCTTCAAAGGCTCCAGTATATCCAAAACAGCGCGGCTAGGATCCTGATGAGAGTGCGTAAACATGAACACATCACACCCATCCTCCGTTCACTCCACTGGCTTCCCGTCTCCTTCAGAACCGAATACAAGGCATCCCTTCTGACACATCAGTGCATCCACGGCAACGCTCCTTCCTACCTCAAGGAATTAGTCCCCCTACAACCCTCAACCCGCAACACCCGCTCTTCAAACACATACCTCCTCAAAACCCACAAGGCAAATCTTCGTACCATGGGCGACCGGGCTTTCTGCTCGACCGGCCCCGAACTGTGGAACGCCCTCCCTGTCCACCTGAGAGCTCCACAGTCAGTTGATTGTTTTAAGAGAGGACTAAAGACCTACCTTTTTAGCAAAGCATTTCTTTAGCTGGTTTTACCTGTAGGCTTTATGCCCCCATGTTTTAATAGTTTTCTTCTAGTTTCCTAGTTATTGTTTTCTTTTATTGGTGTGATGCCTCTGTTTTTATGCAATTGCCGCTGTAGCACTTTGAGATTTCTTGTAAATGTAAGGTGCGTTATAAATAAAATCCATTATTATTATTATTATTATTAATTACTCGACTGCACGTGCGTGAGACGGATATCATCCACTGTTAAGCACTGCCTCTGGCAGTCATCCAGGATTCATAGAACCATAGTTACATACGTAACTTACGTATTCCTCTAGCTGTTTTCAATCTACGACAGTTGTAGACACTCCTCCCCATTGTCACCGGGACTTTCAGCTCCTAGCCTGTCCGGGGCTCCAAGCATGTACAAATGCAAAAATAAAGGTGCTTACCCCCAAGCCCCAAATGTTAACTAACTGTCCGGAGTTCTAGTGCAATGTAATAATCCATATCTTTCAATAAAGAAGTGTTTTAATCCCGTCTGTGGCCTATTCTGTCGGAAGTTCCCAATGGGCTGTAGTGACGCGCCGCATCTGGTGAAACCCGGAATTACACTCAATGTAAACAGGAAGTAAATGAGGGTGAAAAAATGGCGTCTTTCTACAGACGGGATTAAAACACTTCTTTATTGAAAGATATGGATTATTACATTGCACTAGAACTCCTGACAGTTAGTTAACATTTGGGGCTTGGGGGTAAGCACCTTAATTTTTTTGCATTTGTACATGTTTGGAGCCCTGGACAGGCTATGAGCTGAAAGTCCCGGTGACAATGGGGAGGAGTGTCTACAACTCTCGTAGATTGAAAACGTCAGAATCATAAATACGTCTACGAGAGTTGTATTCTACAGCTATTATTCCTCCATCACGTAGGAGTAGGACGTCTCTCTGGCTCAAATAAATAGGGAAGCCATCGTATTCAAATGCTAATTCCTCGTCTATGCTCCAACTCGGGTGAATAATCTGACTGAGTGTAAATGTAAATAGTGGTAAATGCTAATGTTTACATAGTGCCAGTGCTAAACCAGTGATCTTCCACCTTTTTTTTAAAGATCCCCAGCTTGATATCGTTGCTGTCGGGCATTCAGCTCTTTGTACTGTTCTGTTTTGTCAACTGTTTGTGTTTTTTCGTAAATTAACGCCCTACTACCTCAGACTATACCCCCCCCCCCCGAAAACTTTGAATAGAGTAGATCAGGGGTCCTCAACGTTTTCAGGCCAAGGACCCCCTAGCTGAGAGAGAGATGAAGCAGGGACCCCCTCCTCTATATTGTGTTTCAGATTAAACTTTTTTTGTTCTCTTAGTCTGCTCTTTTTTCCCTCTACACCTCTTTGCCAAAAATAGCCGATGTACAAGCTCACAAAGTCTCGCAGCGCGAGGCGTTGTGAGCTTGTAGATCTGCTATTTTTGTCTCAAGTTCTCCTCAGAAAAGGGATATTAGGGTTCAAGTGGTTAAGGTAAAAAAAAAAATCATAACACAAATATTTGTAGTAACTCTGAGGATCCCCTAGGGGTCCCGGACCCCCTGTTGAAGACCCCTGGAGTAGATGTTATTTCCAGTATTCTGGTGCATTTTGGGAGTGTGATACTTTTATCAGGCTTTACTAACATGGTATCCATTAAAAAGCTAAACAGAACTTGATTTGATGACTGAAGCAATAAAAGAGCCATATTTAATAATAACCACTTATTACTTAAAATGACTATCTCTTTATGATTGTATTCAATTACAATTCATTACTTAGATACATGGAGTGTGTGTGTACACTGTATGTGGGACTACTGGAGTTTATCCAGACATAATATACATAAAGTGATAGTAAAGGAGTAGCATTCCCGCTCTCTCATTAGAGAGAGACAGAGAGACAACAAAAACAAATCCAATACTGGCATGGGGCTTTGCATATCAAAAAGCCAAGGAACTACGCAAATTAACATTAATGGCCGTGGCTGCATATCAGTGTAGTGTGTACCGGTATACTGAGCGGAGGGGGGGTCTTTACGTGGCCCTTTGACACATGGGTTGCCACGCAAAAAGGCTGGGAGAAAAACAGGAGAAAAAAAAGAGAAATGGCCGTCAAGGAGGAATGTTCAAATAAAAGGAGTCTCCTTGAGGATGCAGGAGAGTTGGCAGATCTGCAAGCTCGAAACACGACACGTTTTGAGCTTGTAGATCTGCTACTTTTGATGCTTTCTGGGGAAAGATCAGAGAGTAAACATAATTTTTTATAAAATGTGTACAGACCAGAGCCTCCTTTTTAAATCCCGGCCAGACATGACATGGTACCAGATAAGACGGCAACAATATGATCTTGACATTTCTGGGTCCATGTCTAATGTCTCTTATCAGTCAGCAGATACTGAGGACCAGGGTGAGAGTGAACTCCTGGTTGAGAAGGTGGAGGGGCCTGCAAGGATGCATCGTGGGGCTGCGGTGACCAGAGAGACTGGCCGGGAGGCCTTCACAGGAGAAGATATTGCCTCCCTGGAGGATCACAGTGACAGTAAAGTGGCTGCTCATGCCAGTGAAACAGAGGTTAGTGGGTTCAATGCTATCTCCTTCCTTTTGAAAATGCCTCTATTGACAGTTTCTGACCTTAAGGTTTTTAAGGCCAAGTATATCTCATATCTACTTGCCCTGTTTGCATTTCTACTTGCCCTGCCTAGGGCTAGGGGGTACCGTTGCCGGCAGTGATTCGTCAGTGATGTCACTGTCAAGCGACAGTGAGCTCGACCATGGACGTAGTGTACGCAATACGCTCGAGGCTGGTTGTAAAGATGCCAAGGATGTGTCAGTGATGTCACTGTCATATTTGTGCAATACATAAACTAGAAATTCCCATCCGCCTTCTCCCAGGGACCCGGGGTTGGGAACCTTTGTATAACACACAGGGGAAGGCGAAGGGGGGGGACGGGAACGTGCATTCGCAGCGCGCACACACGGAGAGACACAGCGAGTGTGTGCAGCAGCCTGCAGAGAGAGAGAGGGAGAGAGCATGCGCGCAGCCGCACACAGGGAAAGATGAACACATCCTGCCGTTTTGATCTTCAATTATCAGTATTTGCAACACCTGGGTGTGATTTGCTTCAAGTGGCGCTGGGAAATGAAGGGACAGGGATTTAGCATTCCAGCAACATTTTCCAGCGGAAGAGAGAGAATGTGTGTGTGTGTGTGTGTGTGTGTGTGTGTGTGTGTGTGTGTGTGTGTGTGTGTGTGTGTGTGTGTGTGTGTGTGTGTGTGTGTGTGTGTGTGTGTGTGTGTGTGTGTGTGTGTGTGTGTGTCTCATGCCTGTGTACAACAAATTCAAAGAATTGAATATATATTCTACTGTATATATTTTTTAACAAACACAATCTTATCTCAACGTAAAATGAGGTTCTTATTTAGACTAAAAGCAAAAATAAATAAATAAGGTTTTCCCATTCAGACACATAGCAGTACATACAGTGGATGTCTGCATTTCATTGGATTCAAGGCAAAAATATTACCTTATGTCACTGCTAGGCTGTCAATGAATATTCCATATTCAAATATAAAAAATAAAGGAATGTCCGACTATAAAAAAAATTAAGGTTCAAATAAAAAATAAAATAACTCTTCCGCCAGACTTAGGCGCATGTAACCTTAAACGGCAGCTGTTCTCGCGCGATCACAGAGCCGTCAGTCTGAGAGGCAGAAGGGAGGCTTTATTTCATCGTACGACGGTGTCACACGCGAACGTGTTCCCGATATACAAGTCTACAATGCGTCGCTGATTCAACTTGTTGTGGGCTTGTAGATTAGCTGTTTGCCACGCGACACCGTCACACGAAGAAGGATAAATCAGCTGCCTCGCTGTATGCTGTAAACAGAGACCAACACACACACAAAGTAACACACGTTTAATCACACAACGTCACTTTAATTCTAAATCGTAACAGGTCAAGCTGAAACAGGCGATTCATTTGGTAGTGAAGTTAGACAGTTTACACAAGACTCGACCGAAAAAGCGATGTATGTAAAAACTGTATGGATTTTCCCTCAATGTAAAGCTCCCTCCATGTCACATTTCTCTACCTTAATTAGATTTTAACCAAAGACAAATAGATTGTTTTGTTTATAATTTCCAATTTCATGTGGAGGTAAAGATTGTTCCAACCCATCACAGCACAATGAGCACAAATCCTTGGAGCGATGTGTGTCCGTTCTCCAGAAAAGTCCTGGCTTGTATCTAAACCATTACAGCTTTATTAAAACGAGTCAAATGATGTATTATGAATCGAGAATTTGAACTTGCAAGAAACCATGTTTCTCAGCACCAACCACGACCGGCGTATATAGAGAAAGAAAGAAACTTCTGCTGTGTTTGAATTAAGCTTTACTGCATGCAATATTTTATATTCAAAATAATAATATACATCCAAAATTTGATAGGTTCGAATGGATGAAATCCACGTGGTGTTTAAAAAGGAATATTCAAAAGTCATTTTTAGCCAGCCATTTTCCAATCTGGGAACCCATCGCCAAATAAAAAGGAAATACAGCGCCCTCTGCTGTTTTTTACTTATTCACTTGGCTCTGGGACAAGCTCAACGGAGCACCTGTGCGCAAGGAAACCGGGGTTTTTGGTCTGCCTTCAGCGCTCCACTTCCAGTGGTGCGACTATGTTTTCATTCCCACTAACAATATTTCTCCACGGAACACTAACACCAATTCTACCAAAGAACATGGATCGTTTTGTTTATAAGCCCACTTGTTTCTATGATGAAAGAGCAATTTAAAATGTTACTAACTTTCCGTGGTCTTGTCGGCTCCGAGGACGCTATTGTTAAATGAGTTTCGGCTTGTTTCTAGTGGGGAAGGAACGACACACACGTAAATCCCGCCCACTACATTTGATTGGGTAAAGCGTGGCCTGCTTCCTGATCTGATAGCACGCCCACTTGTAACCAATGTGCACGGGTTGTCAACACGGCTACCGACAGATTCAAACGCAGAGCAAAATCTGTTCTTGAGAGATTAGCCATTTTCTGACAGCTCTGTGCTTAGTGCCCATGCAGTATCAATTTGACACAAAACCGGCACAAAATAGTGATGGGAAATATCGTTCATTTCAGTGAACCGGATCATTCAGGGTAGTTCAGTAAAAAGATTTGTTCATTTCGTTCGTTTTGTTCGTTCAGTACTTCCGGAAGCTGGGATCTCCCCCTGTGTATGGACCTGGTCGGTCGGCCGTGTCACTCGAGTCTGTTGCCGTTCGTTCACGTTCACAGACTCAACAGCGGAACACCACGTGACGTACCTTGAAATCTATTCGGCCAATTCGGCCAATTCTATTGGCCAACCGTCGCTCCAGGCATGTGGTTGTTGTTGCTGGCCCTCCCAGGCATGGGATGGGATGTTACGATCCTTATTCCATAATGTGAACTATGATAATATCTGCCATGCAGTTGCTCAACATTCCTTCATTTAACATTTATAACGTCTTATTTTATTTTTAATAATGATAAAGAATCAGTAGGACTATTTAAAATGAGGGCCTGTCAGTCAAAGTAGTTCTCCCCCAGGTCCTGTGAAGAAAGAGACAAGTGAAGTCTGGTATCCCAACCATAACTATTATGATCCCGAGATTCCCAACCCTCACCATTCCCTCACAATCCATGTAATTTACAATTATAGTAGGAATAACCAAAAAAAAAAAATCAGGGTTTTAATAGTTTTTATTATTTTTTTGTGGTGAATTAAAAACAAGAATAAAACGTACAAAATGTCAATAACAGACAGTGCAAATGCGTATTAAACATACAAATAAAATAATTGAAATGTGCAATAAAAAAAGATAATAGTAAACATAATGTAAATGTAAAAAGCTTAAATAAAAACGAATATAAGATATTATAAAAATATCTAGAAAATATTAAATGTGCAATAGAAAAAAAATACTCAACTTCAGTGCAAACAAATATGAAATTAAAATATTTAGATAAATGTGCATTGAAAAAATTAAGAATATAGCCTAAATGAAAAACAAATATGAAATATAATTACAAATATCCTGAGAATATGAAATGTGTAATCAAAAAAGAAAATTGTCAACTTCAGTTTTAACAAATTGTGCATTCAAAAATAAAGACTTTAGCCCAAATAAAAACAAAAAAATACAATTACAAATATTAAGAAAATATGAAGTAGTGTAAACAAATATGAAATAAAATATTAAGACAATGTTTACATACATGTGCAAGTAAACAATTAGCCTAAATATAAAACAAATCTGAAATACAAGTACAAATACAAAGTATCAGGAAAATATGAATCATAAGAGAAAATACTCCACATCAGTGCATTGAGTGCAAACCAACTGTAAAGTCAAGACAAGCTATGCAAACTGCATAGCTACAGTTAGCATGCCCGCATATATCCCTTTACTTTACTTTAAGTTACAATTGAGGAACACTGCTGCCTGATTTTGGCTGTACTGAGCCGATTTCTTCTCTCGGATATCAGCTGCCCTGTCTTGTTAAAGACCCCTTCTGATGGAACTGATGTGGCCACAATGCAGAGTCTAGTCTTCATCACTTGACACAGCCTGGGATAGGAGTTATGTTGACAGGCCCACCACGTGAGAGGGTTTGAGGACCTGTGCATCCGAGCCTCCGCCCTAAATGCACGGACCTCCATCATAGCATCGGCTGTTGGGTTCCTACTGCTCTGAAGCCCAGTGTTGTCCTCATCAAACTCTCCCCAGACACTGCTGTCCTGTGTGGAGCTCCCTTGTGCCTGTTCACCCTCTTCTTCCCCAGCCTGCTGGTTGGGGAATGTCACCCTAGCTGCCATATTGCAGAGGTGCCTAAAGGTCCTATCAGCATCCTCTTCCTGCTTGAAGGCCTTCTGTTTGAACCTGGGGTCCAATGCTGCTGCCTGGCAGTGCATTTTTTCAATTTTGTGGAACCTGTAGTCCATTTCCTTGACCATTTTTCTTGTGTCCATCAGTATCTTCACTGGATCTCTTAGGTCCACACCACGGTAGTTTGCAGTGAGCTTCTGCAGACCTCATCAGAAGAAGCACCTTTGACATAGTCACATAACAAAGAGAAAGAAAGATTAGGCCTCTTATTTTTTTTTTAAATAAATAATAATAATAACAATAACACTATTCATAATGTTATTATTAGTAGCAGTAGTTGTTGTTGTTGTTGTTGTTGTACAATAAGCAACTAGTCACTCAGTCAATCTGCCTGTGTATCTTAGCTGTCTATCTACAGTAAAGTATTTGAAGCCCAGATCCCATGGCAAGTAACAAGGGATAGGTCAAGCCAGACAAGCAGGAGCCTAAAGCTTGATTAACAGGCTTTGTTTATGTGCAAGTGAAAATTAGGCCTTCAACATCACAGTATTAGAACATTACAATACAATAATATTTAAAAATGCATACCTTTCAGCACTAAGCTCAACTGTGACTTCTTCAAAGGGCTTCAGGATGTCACAGACTATTTGCATGTCCTCCCACTCCTCTGGTGATGGGATGGGCAGCTCTGCATTCAACAAGGCCATGGTGACGATCACTGGTTCTCTGGTTTTAAGCATCCTTCTCAACATGTGGAAAGTGGAATTCCACGAGTTGGACACCCCTGCTTGAGACACAGTTCTGTAATCCCTGAGCTCTTTTGTTGCTCCTTCAGTTTATTTGTTGCCTTGTTGCTTTTGTGGAAATATTGCACAATGGCTTTGACCTTGTCCACTGTATTTTTTAACATATCAATGCCTTTGCGTACAATGAGGTTCAGTATGTGGGCAAAGCAAATTGCATGGTTCCATCCTGTGCCCCATGGCTTGGACTTGGACTTTCTCAAATGTCCTCCTGTACAAATCAGCAACAGCAGCTGCAGTGGTGCTGGTACTGCTTGCTGGAGCAGCAGAACTGCTGGCTGAAGTAGCAGCAGTGCTGGGACCAGGACCACTACTGCTGCTGGTTTCTCCATCTTCCTCCTGCCTGACCTCTTCCAACCACACATAGTTTGCATTTTGCTTCTGTTTCGGAAAGTTGGTCAAATGGGGTCCAGACAGCACTTCTGTTCCTTGATACATCCATTGTCTTAAGTTGCAACTCTCTAATGACTCATCACTGGGGGCTGGGTGTTAAGGGCCATCAAGGGCCAGGTTAACCAGGGGACAGTGGAACATACCAAGTAAAAAGGGGGCTACCCAAGCTGTTACTATGAGTAGGGACTGACTTGTGTATGTGTATGCTGATGCTCACACACCTCCCTAAATAATAACGGTTGAGTCGTCCTGTCCATGTTACTTCAAGGTAAGAAAACACAACTCAAGAGATAAGTTATAGATGTGTCATTTAATTGTAAACCAAGTATACAATTGCAGTACAGTAAAGAAAGAAACCAATCCACGTAATATAAAATCATCAATCAGCCCATTTATAAAAGCTTCACACACATATATATATCTCTGCTGTCCGGCCAGAACCAGCTAACTCCAAAATGGTAATTGTTCAGGAAATGAAAAACTAAATATAATTTTTTCAGAAAATGAAGAAAACCTTATATTTTTTAAACAAAGCAATACTGCCTCATCAAACTTGGTATTGTGACTTTATATATTATCAGATACTTGCATGTGTCATTATATTATCACCACTTTACCCAAATCCAGCTCAAGTGGAGTTAGGAGGTTTTGTCCATCATCGATAAGAACAGCTGACAATGAATCTCAAAGCTCACAACACATCACAACGCATTGTGAGCTTGGAGATCAGCTATTTATGGTGTGCGCCATCCTCATATACTAAGTATAGATCAAGCTGAATGCTGTACTTAAACAACTTTTATTTTAACATGCATTGGAAAAATCCATGGATCTAACTGTTGAGTGCAACAAACAAAACAATTCTGCCTCAATACTCAATCATGTATATAACAAAAGCAATCATGGCACACCAACAATAAATAAATGGCATATCAATAAAAAATACATTCATGAATAATAGAATCTGTAGCCTATCAAATCTGTAGCCTACTGCACTAACAATAACAACCACAGTTGCATTTACCTATCCATCAACATTTTATTATTACACTGTTGTGTGTTGTGTGTTGTGTGTTGCGTGTGTGTGGTGGGTGTTTCTTAGTGCTTTAGATTGTCATAAAAGCTGTGAAAGTCTTTTGGCATGATCTCCTTGAGCTCTTGGAGATGTTTGTATTTCATCGGCTTGATCTTCTGCCTGTCTGTGTACAGGGGTGTGACTGCTGTCGTGTCTGAGGTGGTGTGTCGGAGGCCCAGCTTTGGAAATGCAGTCCAGTTATCAGAGTGGTGGATCTTGAAGTCCATCGTCCCATCAATGTTGTACCTGATAACATATAAAAAAGAAAAAATATAATTATTTACATTTAACAGCATTTATACGTGCAACATCATGACTTTTGACCTGGACTAGTCAGATAGACACGTGTTAGAGTGATAGTTACCTGATGGCTCTGATGTCATGAACAGTGGGGTCACCAGGTTTGTTCCCTGGACGGATAGACGTGCAGAGCCTCAGTTTCGTGAAGTCTTGGAAGAAGGTATGGTCCACATATTTGACTTCATATGGGTGAGGCTTGGACCGCGCTGTCTTCATCAGGGCAGCGTATTCAGCTGGGACAAATATGTCCTGGTTTCTCAGGCGCCTCTCAATGACACTGTGCACTGAGTCACACTCCATCTGTGTGTGCCCCTTCTCCAGGAATTTCTGGGTGACGACCTTCTTCATTTCTGTGGAAAACTTTAGGAGAGCACAGCCGAGCACTGAATTGCGGTTTTGGTACCCACAACCATCACTCCACAAAATGTACTCTTCATACTCCTTATGCTCAGTGAGGAAATGGGTGACACAGGATGCTCCCTCACCTTCATGCCAGACATAGCAAGTGGCATTGTGTGTAGACATTTCATAAACTGTAAAGTTGTGGATGGCAAGTTTTGTCCTGTAGTACAGAGCCGATGCCTTCAATCTGGGGCAGAGGAGAAGGCCTTGCAGATCCATACAGACAACCATGGTCTTGTCATTTGCATCATTTTTGTCCTGCACTTTTTCTGCGCGGGCCTCTTCCTTTTTAAGAAGGTGGTCTTGCCATTCAATATCTGACAAGTTACCAGCCGTGTAGGAGCAGCAGGTGTTACACTGGACCTTCTTTGGATGGTAAAGACCTATATTCTGCCTCTTAAATTCTCTTGAGAACACCTGCCTTGAAAACGGCCTCAGCATCTTCGCCTCAGCTGCACGATGGTACACTTTATGCAGGGCAGTCATTGTCTGAAAGACAGGCTCCAGGTACTGTTTGGATGTTGATGCCCTACAGTAGTGGGAGGGCATCTTAGGGAGATCCTGTAGAAAATTCCTCATGAACTCACGATCCTCATCTCTGTCGCATGATGCTGCATTCTTCTGTGCATTTTCTGTGTCCATGGTCTGCCCCCAGTTAAAGGACGACCATGCCTTTATTCCAAGCGTTGACAAAAACAAACTCCTGCACACCCTCATTCTCTGTCCATTCACATTTAAAAAGAAAACACGAGCAGATGACCTTTGTGAAGACCCCCTTCTCCTCTTTACTGGGGTGACATCTATCAAACCTTGCACATACATTCTCTTCTCTTCCCAGTTCATGTTCTCCCAAAAGCATTGAAAAATCTTCTCCCTGTCTGCCTCATCAATTTCACTGCAGTGATGCTTGGAGGACTTGACACACGCAGCAGACTGGCATCTCGGTCCCATCACCCGAGGCTCGTTGTTAACCTCTTCTCCCTTCCTCTTGCTAATGTAGGACTGTCCCATCATTCTTCTCCTTTTCCGAACAATCTTCTTCCTTTCTTTCTTGCGCTTTCTTCCTCCAGCTGCGTCTTCCTCAGCCCCATCATGGGAATCTAAAAACACAACAAAAAACAGTGTGTGTGTGTACCAGAGATGGGGACTCGAGTTAGGGACTCGGACTCGAGTCGCACTCGAGTGGCCAAAAACGAGACTCTCGACTCGACTCTGACTCGCCCCTCAAAGACTTGAGACTTGACTCGACTCGAGCCTCAAAGACTTGAGACTTGACTCGACTCGAGCCTCAAAGACTCGTGGACAATCTTTATTTTATGTTTATTTTTTGGACAAATAAATGAATGAAATGCCCAAAAAACTTCCACTCCCCTGTCCCCCCCCCGCAAAGAAACCTCCGCTCCAGTGCGCGCTGCGCGGAGCCGGCTTCAGTCAAGCTGTTTCATGCTGCTCATTAACGTAAACATGGAGAGGCGAGCGCAACAGCTGCTATGTGTGTGGCCGCCGCGGCCTTTCATCATAAAGTTTAAATATAAATATAACTTCGAAATTAAACAAATATTTTTAGCTCAGAATCAGCTATATAACCTCAGTTATCTTGGCATATGCTTACATTTTTTATAAGATGGTCGGATCATCTGTGACAGCACGTTTAGGAAACATCGGATTTTCATTTCGTTAAACCCAGCTGGGTGAATATTCAACACTTCACCACGGTAAACGCTACGCTCATGTAATGTTCACTGCATAAAAGCTGTGGTTCTCAAACCTTTTCAGGCCGTGACCCCCCAAAAGAATCATATTTGAACTGGGGATCCACATTTAGACAGTTTTTTGGTGCGCAACACAGCCCTCGTTTAAGTGAATTGCTTTCACCTGCTCTGCTGTTGGACTGCTGTGCGGAGTCGAGTGTGCGCAACAGGGCATATCTCCGCCAAGCCAGGGTGACCTACCCAGGCCCATGAAATTCATATGCAGGCATAGTAGCCAATTAGAATGAAATCTGCAAAAACTGACTCATATACTGATACAGAACCATATTGGCTATATATTATCGCTGTCGGGTGGAAATCTTGTATGTTCCTTTTTTATTATTATTTAAAAACAATTAAAAATCATGAAAATAGCCAATCTACAAGCTGTAATTATTAATAATTAAGAAATACTATATTTTAAAGAGTGAAAAATCAACTAAAGTCATTATTAGTGCAAGTTCAATCACATTTCATTTGAATGAAAATAAATTGTGGGGAAAATACATAAAATCTCTAATCTGTGAATCTAATGTGATTTATTATGACCTGTCTATACTTTTACATCTATGCCCCCCCCCATTTTTTTTTTTTTTTTAAAAGACTTTAAAAAGACTCGAGACTTGACTCGGACTCGACCCTCAAAGACTTGACTCGGACTCGACTCGACTCAACCCTCAAAGACTTGAGACTCGACTCGACTCGTGCCTCAAAGACTTGAGACTCGACTCGACTCGAGCCTCAAAGACCCGAGACTTGACTCGGACTCGACTCGACTCAACCCTCAAAGACTTGAGACTTGACTCGACTCGTGCCTCAAAGACTTGAGACTTGACTCGGACTCGTGCTCAGAGACTCGTGGACATCTCTGGTGTGTACATCTATTCACTCAACACTCATACATTGTGATGTCAATGTCAATACAACTCATCAATCATGAACACATTATTCAGTATTATACCTGGGACCACTTCAAGTTCCTCTCCCTCTACACTTCTAGAGAGAGACAGTTCTGTCTCCTCCTCCTCTGAGCTTGGCCAGTCCATTCCCCATGCCTTCCCATACACCACCTGGACCATTGCACAGCCACACATTTCCTCCAGCAGGGACATGCTGTAAAAAAAAAAAAAAATACAAACTGCTGATGAACAACTTATTGAATGATAGGCAATAACAGTCTGATAAGTTATTGTTATATAGCTTGTTAACTAGACTTAGAGCTATATTACTATTACAATAATGGTCAACATTTGCATGACTTATTAATTAATGCCCTGATGACACTGCTTATATAGGTCTACAATAATGAGCAGGACTTTAAAATATTACAATAATGTCATCAAAGAGGGGCTCACAGAGTTTAAGTTTCAGTAGAGCTAGCAAGAACAGAGAGAAATGCTCTCCTCAGAAAACAGTACTATAGATTTTAGAAATATAATTAATTGTTTTCATAACATTAGCGTTGGTGCTTAGTTACTTTTAACAGACTTATTTATAAACATTGAGCTTACCTTAGACGGGGGAGAACCCAGCCTCGTTAAAGTTTGTTTATCTTCCGTAGCGCAGCAGACAGAGCAGAGCTTCTCTGGCTAGCTGCGTCATGCAGCAGTGGAGAGTATGAGAGGAGGGGGGAGTTGTTTGTTTTTGACGGACAGTTTGAGGATCCAATGGAGTTAGGAGTTTCCGTCCGAGGCGCTTTTTAATACTTTTCATAGGTTATTATAAAAAAAAAAATTACACAGATGTAAAGGGGGTTCAATAGCATTGATTTATGAAAAAAATTAAAAAAAAGCTGAAAATGGAGTTAGCTGGTCCCTGCTGGACACCGACGATATATATATATCTCTCTCTCTCTAACCCCCACCCACCCCACAGAGCGAGCATGCACAGACACAGTCCCGCCCTGCACACGTTGTTCAGTCCAATCAGGAAAGCTGCCTGTTTCTGAGGGAGAGCGCGCCCCTCAGCTCGCCCAATGAGGAAAGCGGAACGGTGAACCTCTCAGCCAATCCAAAAATAGCATTTGCAACTGAACGGACTGAACAGATCTTTTCGGGAAGAGACCTACTGTAGTTCACCAAAAAGAACTAGTTCATTTGATTTGTTCGTTCATGACCGACACATCACTGGCACAAAACCTGAATCGGCATAAAGGGGGAGACATTTTTTCCCCCCTTTGAATCTCTAAATGCACCGCTTACTTAGTTCACACTGGGTATGATTAGTATAATATTTTGGCACACGACTACTAGGGCTGCAACTAACAATTATTTCCATAATCAAATTATTGGGTGACTATTTAAAGTTTAAGCGTATTATGGCACTTATTTAGCAGTTGCCTTATAATTACAACTTTAGTTTTTTTAAGGCATGTTCTAACTAACAATAACAATAAAGACAAAGATTAATAATTAATTAAAACGTACATTTTTGCTCAGCTGCTGATCAGGCTACTACTCATAAAATACATAGATACAAATCAAAATCAATAAAAGCCACCTATGGTACCTTTTCTCTTCTCCTGACTGCATGATTTGATTTAAAAAGAACACATTTGTCAGGCTAAAGGTTAACAGTATAATCCTGGATGCAGCATGTATATAGTTGTCTTGTGTTTAATGTTAATGTACAGTAGACTAGGTTCAATTGCCGTTTGCAGATCCTGTATAAATACTGTAGTTTAATGCAGTGGTTCTCATTATTTTACTTATGATATAATATAGCTCTTGTTGAAATGGAATAATAACATGATCCTTTATTTGTTTTACTGTGTGTGTGTGTGTGTGTGTGTGTGTGTGTGTGTGTGTGTGTGTGTGTGTGTGTGTGTGTGTGTGTGTGTGTGTGTGTGTGTGTGTGTGTGTGTGTGTGTGTGTGTGCGCGCTGTATAAAGCAGATGCCTACCAGTGATGGTCATCTATCCAGTCACAGCATGTGGCCTCAGCAGCACATGTCCTACAACTCAGCAGACCTGAGTCAGGACCTGAGCTCTGCTGCCCCCTGGAGGACTGCTGCCTGCACGACTTCCATCTCCACCCTTGAGGACAACAACTACTGCACTGACACTGAAACAAGCTGTGAGTAACACACACACACACACACACACACGCTTTTTCAGGGCTCATACATTTTAATCCGGACTTTGTCAAGAGTACATACGAGGGAGATATGCACTCAACTTCAAGTCTGTAAAATATATATATAAAAGTCAAAGATTTTTACTACAGTCAAAGAGTACCCCCAAAGAGTTGACTCTTTTTATAATTCCATTTATAATTTGAGAACAGACATGTTTTTAGGTCAGTTTCTAAATGTGGATAGGGAATCGAGATATTTCGTGACTGTTGGTAGGTTAGGTTGTGTCGAATTTAGGGGGGACAAGGTCAGAGGAGCTCCCTCTGGTGTTGTGCCCATGGGTGTCTCTCACTCTAAAGAAGTGGTTAGACGGTACATGGCCACTGTTCCTCTAATTATCTTAAAGACCAGACCCGTTGCAATTTATTGCACTCTGTCTTCCACCATAAGCCATCCAAGCCTATTAAAGTGAGCTGGGGTTAGGTGAGTCCTGGGGTTGAGGTTTTATAGTTGTCTTATCAGTTTGTTGTGACAGGTTTGTCGTTTTGTTTTTAGTGACATGGAGGGGATCCACTCCAGCTAGAGACCTCATTGCACTCGTGTTGATAAACGAGGAGATCCTGCCCAAAAATGCTGTTTCATGTTCACTTTTGTTGCCATTTCTTTCCACTGGAACGTTTTTATCCCAAAATACAACTCAAATAGGCAACCTCATCTTTACTTGTGATTACGTCACCAACTCGGACCATAAAGCCCGGTGATTTACAGAGGTTGTTTTTGGACCCAAAAAGTATGGATTCTATTTTTCCTAGGTGTAATGACAGTGTTTCTTGTCGAAAAACCAAGTAGTGCAGATATTGTTGAGCTCTATGCGCTGAGATGCAGGTTGGAGACCTCTGTTTAAATCTGGCAGGTGCAGTGCATAAATCAGCCCGAGACAGAAAGCCTCATTCATCACCACACTCCCTTCCAAGATGATCCCTACTCTGGATGGGTTAAACTGAGGATGTTATTTTATCCATGTCTGGATTCCCTTCCCACTGGAGTTTGAATGTACAGGTCCTTGTCAGTTACATGCTAACACAGAAATAAACAATTTGACAAGGAGAGGACAAAGAAACAACAGTTAGATAACGCTGCACATAAAGTACCTCTGACTGTTTATAATGGAAATCATTGTGAAGTATGACTTGCACTGAAAGTAATTGTTTGCAATGTGGCAGCTAACGAGCAGATATATATAAATAAAATAAAAATGGTTAGGCCATAACTGTAGATGTCAAAGGCTTGGGAACACTGAATGCAGATTTAATGATTCTATAAATTGGTGGCAGTTCTAATTAATGGCTTAACATGAACACATACAAATAGAATAACTATGCACCTGCAACATTTACAACAAATAAAGATACTTATGGAGCAGGTATTGAAAAAGGCAGAAGGATCATTCCCCAAGATGACCCCGAAGACAAAGGCACCTGATGTCTGTTGGCTCTGTGGTCTGGAAGATAATGGTATAGCCATTATCCATTATCTTACACTTGAGTAATGGATATCAACATGTATAACTCTGTCAAATACATTTCAGACAAAGCCTTGTTTTTAATGCTCAGTGCTCGCATCCAATCTGTATCTGGTAATATCCACAACACGTATACATGCACGAACACGGATTGTTTCCATATCCATAATAAACCGGATGGCTAGAAAGGGTCCTGCTAGTCATGAGTGTGAAAATAATGAAATGAAATAAGCAACGTTCAAACTTTTTAGTATATATTTTTTTATTTAGATAACCATTAACTCTTTAACCATTATTATTTATTTTTTTTATTTTTTTTATCTCAAAGGAACTAGGAGATAACGCTATCCAAAAAATTGCTGCTCCATTCACTTCAATGTTAAAAAACAAACGGAGGAAAAATGCACTTTTTTCCTGGCACTGGGACGACAGTCTGAAATAAGTGTGGCAATGAAAGAGTTAAAGGGATATTTCACTTTCAAAAAAACTTTTGGTCATTTTATCATCTACTCAGGCCTTTGTGAGCCCCCCAGACAGTTTTTAAGTTGCTCGATTCAGTATTTATATATTTGATATTCATTTTTATCAGACACGCCCCCTTCCTATACAAACCCATTGTAACTTCAAACTCCATATTAACCATGTTTGATTCGTCAAAAAGACCCGTCCTTGGTTCTGGTGACTCACCCTGCCCTCCTAATGCGTGAGGGGGCCGTGTTTTTCCGATATTTTTTTTTAATTTATTTTATTTTATTTTTTTAATTTAAAATAAATAAATATTTAAAATAAATTATAAAATTAATTGAAAAAACACGGCCCCCTCGCGTATTAGGGGGGCAGGGTGAGTCACCAGAACCAAGGACGGGTGTTTTTGATGAATCTAACATGGTTTAAATGGAGTTTGAAGTTACAATGGGTTTGTATAGGAAGGGGGCGTGTCTGATAAAATGAATATCAAATGTCTAAATACTGAATCGAGCAACTTAAAAACTGTCGGGGGGGGCTCACAAAGGCCTGGAGAGACGATAAAACGACCAAAAGTTTTTTTGAAATTGAAATACCCCTTTAAATCTTTTACCTCCTTTTTCCCCCCTATTAGTCGTTACTCCAATTAATTCCTCCCCACACACAATTCTGTGTTGTCATTGCTGTTGTATGCCAGTGAGGAGCCCCCACTGGGAGGACGTAGGGCCTTTGTCCTACTCCTCCCGCCCAACACTCCCTGCTGACAGGTACTGCCCCAGCCCATAGGAGTACATGCAATGACCAATTTTTGGCCTAAATGCATACCAAACTGGATGTTCTTGAAATAAATAAATAAAATGAATCACTGCAATAAACTCTGTATATTTGGAAACATTGGTCACTGATATGTTGGCCAGTACAGTTGAATAGTACATGTAAACACAAATTCATACTTTATTATTCGCATTTTGAAGTGTCGCTGGACAAAAGTTGAAAAAAATATGAAATATAATATTAATTAGAAAACAAATCAGTAAGTAGGAGACTGCATTGTGTCATATCAAAACACATTCAATTACGTCACTCTAGTCTAGTCTGTTGCCTTTCAATTATTTCAAAGGCAAAAATATGACCTTATGTCACTGCTAGGCTGTCAACGAATATTCCATATTCAAACATTAAAAATAAAATAATGTTCGACTATTAAAAAAATCAAGGTTAGAAAAAAACAACAAAGAACTCTTCCATATCAAAACACATTGAATTACTCTCTCTGAAGTTACCTCCTTTCTCCTCCTTCTAGATCTCCAATTCCTTCCTGTGTGTAAAGAGGAGTTTTCCCCTGAACACCAGTCCCAGAGTCTCAGTCTAGTCCAGGTGAAACTAGAACCTCCACAGATTAAAGAGGAGCAGCAGGAGATGGTTCCCAGTCTGGTCCAGGTGAAACTAGAACCGCCACAGATTAAAGAAGAACAGAAGGAGGTACTTCTAAGACCAGAGGAGGCTAGCGGATCAACGTTGACATTACTTGCAGTGAAGAGTGAAGATGATGATGAAAACAGAGACAAAGAGCCTCCAGCCAGCACCTCAACTGAACATATGAAGACACAAGCTTATATAGAGTACTGGGTACCAACTAGAGATGACCAGCTCCTTTCTTCACACTGTTCTGAATCTGACACTGAAGACAGTGATGAGTGGGAGACCAGGGATGATGAATCATTTTCAAACACACTGAAATCACACAGGACAGTACATGTGGAAGGACAAACATTGTCCAACAAGCTGTCTCAGGACATGAAGTCATCAAAACGAACATCGTTGAGTCAAACAGTTAAGAAAGGCTTTAGTTGTACAGAGTGTGGCAAAGTCTTTGAGCGCAAAGGTGTTCTGAACAGACACATGAGGATTCATTTAGGGGAAAAGTCAGTTGCCTGTACCGTTTGTAGTAAAACCTTTTCCCAAACTGTACATCTGAAAACACACATGATGATCCATACAGGGGAAAACCCCTTTGCTTGTACAATTTGTAGCAAAAGCTTTAACCAATCTCAAAATCTGAAAGCACACATGAGGATACATACAGAGGAAAACCCATTTGCTTGTACAATTTGTAGCACAAGCTTTGCTCAGAAAGGAAATCTGACAAAACACATGAGGATTCATACTAAGGAAAAGCCCTTTGCTTGTACAATGTGTAGCAAAAGCTTTGCTCACAATGGAAATCTGACAAAACACATGAGGATTCATACGGGGGAAAAGCCCTTTACTTGCACAATTTGTAGCAAAAGCTTTAACCAAAATCCACATTTGAAAGCACATATGAGGCTTCATACAGGGGAAACCCCATTTGCTTGTACAGTCTGTGAAAAACGTTTCAATCGAAATTCTGCTCTAAAGGTGCACATGGAGACTCACACGGGATAAGCCCATTACTAGTACAGTTTGAGAAAGACGCTTCAATCAAATATGTTTTCTTTGCACATGGTGACTCATACAGGATAATACCTAGTTTGTGGCAAATGCCTTGGTCAAAATACAACTCTTAAAAGGATCCCTGGATAAGAAGCCTTATATGCCTTAATACATTAGAATTCCACCCTATAACTAATTAAAAACACCTTAAATATTTTCTTTATTTTAGAAATAGTTCATTTTTTACTCAAGGGGGGGAAGCCTGTCGTTGAATGTATTAATTTCTTTATTAAGTAGCTGTGTAATAAGCGGGATAATCAATGGGGAGCAGGTCATTGGTAAGAAATAATGAAGACCCCTCCACTACCTGTCAGGGTCTAATCACCCTTTCGGGTTTTATCTCTTACATAATTATGGTTTATTCATGTTTGTTGATAATGTATCTGACCTTTTAATGTCACTGCCAGCTGCTATCCCTGAACTATCCCAGGTGTTTTTTGTGGTTTTAACCTCTATAGGAATCCATAGACTACTTTGGCTGAGCTATTATTTATGTTTTTAATGACGCAAAGTTGCAAGCCCTGTGTAGCCTACAAAGAGGGCACGTCATGTAAAGTAGGATTCACTTTTCATCATCATTATGAAAGTTCTCTCTCTCTCTCTCGCTCTCATTAAATGCTACTTTTTTACTTACGATATGTTAACCCCAGTGCATGGTTTGCACATGTTCTTTTGAGAGTCACTATACCAGAGATCTACCAGTATTGAATGCATTGTCTGTTAGTAACCATTAGCATAATAATACAAAATAAATGTACAATGCTTTGTGTTGTTATAGACCTTTGTGTGACCACCCACTTTTAGAACGATGTAGTTTCAGAAAATGTATTTCCCATCCATTTCCTCAATACACGTTTAAACAAATGTCCATGGTAGCGTGTGCTCCACCAATCAGAGACGTCGATGTGAAATCATAAATTAAACATAGTTTTATTAAAACCAGCTAACTTATTACTATACATGCAGGAGCATAGAGCATCATTATACAACCAGGATCCTAGTGGTATGTCTACATTGGATTGTATGACATAGCTGATAATAAAATCCTCTACGGAGGCAATTTGTTTCGTTTTTTTTACTTCCGGGATCTTGCTGCAAAGCCATATTGCATATGTTTAATGATATTTTCCCCCTTTACTTAAAGCACTCCATGTCCATTTATTAAAGTTATAATCCCACTATTATGCATTACAACAGTGATTATAATGCATTTTAATTGCTACAATGAATTACTGCTATGACAATTTAAACACTCATTGATCCTTAAAACAATAATCCATGAGTGCTTATAAGCAGATGTGTTTATAACGCATTATATACATGGAATGCACAGCAAGGGTTTAATTCTTTTGCAGGGTAACATCATTGATTTGGGATAACATTGTAGATCTGCTATTCTCGTGCGATGGAGCTTAAAGGCATTAGTCAATTAAATTAAATTCAAATGGGCTTTATTGGCATGAGAAAACATATGTTTAGTCAGTGAGCATGGAAGGCCCATGACCTTGCAACAGTATTGATGATTTCTGTCTCTATATGTCTTGATTAATTGAATACATAGGACCACAATGGAAACAAGCCCCCAGTGCTTTTCAAACTTTCTGTGCCCAAGCCACACCATTGGGTAAGTCAAACTCTCAAGACTGACCTGTATTCACAGTGAAATAGACAATCTACAAGCTTGTGAGCTTGTAGATGAGCTATTATTGCTATTTTTGAAAAAATATATGAATAATGAATAATATACTACAAATGTTAAAATGTTCGCATATAATGACATAAAATAGGGATGCCAAAATGAAAGTGTAAAAAATAAATGAATGAATGAAAACTTTGGGTATGGAATCACTAAACAACGCAGTGCCGAAAGTGATTTCACTTCCACCGGGTGCCACACTTGCTAAAAATGCCACTATTTGTTGCAACAACAAAGGTTGGTGCAAATGGTCTCCCGAGTAATGTGACAATGAAAACAGGGTTTTTATACTTCATACGGCTGCCTGTAACTGCCTTAAAAATGTGTGGGTGGGACAAATGTGTTACAAGGCATATGATCATGAGCACAACATCCAATATATCTAATTGCAAATGCATGTTGAGGGGACTAGAGTGCTGGACTGTGGCTCTGCCGTTTCAACAGAATGGAAACCCATTTCAATATGTCAACCTGAATATGGAGTCACATGCCTATATATGGGCGTATCGGGTTTGTTCATGCTTATGTCTGACGTGGCCGTGGTCTTACCTATATATGGGCGTGTCAGGTTTGTTTATGGTTTTGTCTGAGTCAGAGTGACTTGGCCGTGGTCCTGCCTCTATGGGCGTATCGGGTTGGTTTATGGTTATGTCTGAGTCAGAGTAACGTGGCCGTGACGTGGTCCTGGCTATATACTGTATGGCTGTATCGAGTTTGTTTGTGGTTTTGAGTCAGATTGACGTGGCGGTGTTCCACCCACCCACCCTCCTATTAGCCAATTTGAGATTTGGTCTATTTAGGGAGCCTGGAACTAACCTTTTTAATGAGAAGATTCAAACTGTGTATAAAAAACAACTATTTACAAAGTCCCGACATGAAGTATATAGTGATATAGTGTAGGACTGGGACACAAATGTATATGTACGCACGTGTGCTTGCGCGCACACACACACACACACACACACACACACACACACACACACACACACACACACACACACACACACACACACACACACACACACACACCCACACCCACACCGTTTGTCTCTGTGTTATCTGTACAACTATGACAGAAAACTCTCAGTGTCTGTTTTGTAATAACGGCTATTATATTTTTTCTGTTAACTGAACATGACCTTTGGGCAAGTGAACAGGACCTTTTGGGCAAGTAGATGTTGACCTTTGGGCAAGCAGAACATTACCTTTGGGCAAGTAGAACATGACTGTTGGGGATCAAACTGGGGAGACAGACGCTCTACCTCCTGAGCCACTGCCAGTGGAAGTGTCTGTGTGACTCATTTTGAGCTCTTTTTTTTTCTAACCCTAACTCTATTTGCATGTTTTCATTCGTCAGTTTTTTATATATGGCATCGTTGTATCCAAAATGATTTTGAACTAATAAAGCGGTTTCTCTCTCTTTCTCTTCAGAGTCTGTGAGGTTGGTGAATGGGACTAGTTTGTGTTCAGGCAGAGTGGAGGTGAAGTCGAATGAGTCGTGGGTCTCAGTGTGTGTAAGTGATTTTGACCAGAAGGATGCAGAGGTAGTCCAGAGGCGTCAATTGGGTATGGCAGGCTATGGCAGCTGCCATACCCTGGCTCCAGGGAAAAAATATATATATATATATTATAATTTTTTTTTTTTTTTAATACAAAATAAATCCATGAATGTCTCTGTCTATCTGCGTTGATTATTCTGTTATTAAATTTCAGTAAAATAACTACCAATGCAAAATGATTGCTTTCACAGGGTATTTCATTCTTCACAACTGCTTGTATCTCCCCTATTCTCCCCTATCTTGTCAAATGGTATATTCCCAGGCCCAGCCTGGGAATCCCAGGTTCAACACAGGTGCAATGCATTATTGTTAATTAGCAAGCAGCAGAGGCGCGTTTTTTCAATAGCAGACAGGCTGTTTTATTTACTTGTGAACAGTGAGTTAAAATGAAAAGGAAGCAGACCTCTCTGCATGCATTTTTTGGTAAAAAGACTGACACAGCAACCCCCGCAGCAGACAAGCCGTGCGGCCGAAAAAGGGCCCCCCCAAAAAGGGGCCCCCAAAAATGTTTATTTGGGGCCGCGCGCCCCAGATAGTTAACCCTGCCATACCCTAGCTTTTACTGAACTGACGCCACTGAGGTAGTCTGTAGGCAGGTAGGCTGTGGGCCTCATTCAGTCCTCCAGGAGGCACTCTATGGAGAAGTGAATGCTCCAATTTGGACCAAAGAGTTCCAGTGTGAAGGCAGCGAGTCTGTACTCACAGCACGGACAGTGGAGATCAGTGGAACCTGAAGTCATCATCTGTAGTGTGTAGACAGCTGGGCTGTGGCTCTGCTGTTTCAACAAAAAGTAGATTTGATTTCGCAGATCAATCTGTTGGGGTTTATTACATCTTCCTGTGTTGGATCTGAATCTTCACTGAGGGAATGTGGACAAAATAAGTCTAGTACTTCCTCTTCCAAAGTGGAGGTGATCTGTACGTCATCCTTGGCAGCGAATGAGTTAAGGTAAAAATGTCATCTTATATGAATTCGGGGTGTGCCAATATATATCGCGCTACGTTTTCGTGACGATATGTATCATTTTGGCTGTTTTGTTTTTGCAATAATAATGCAAAAATCACACCCTGTGTGAAGTGGGCGGTGTCTTGCTAGCTAATCACAATACTGAATGGAGTCAACCAATCATGTACAAAAAATAAATACATTTATTGAAACACTCTTTATGATGGAAGAAACCATAACTTAAAAAAAACAAATGTATGTTTTTTTTAAAGTTATGGTTTCTTATATAGAGCTATGCACATGTGTCATGTGACACTGGCCAATCACAGTCCTGAATAGACTGTGATTGGCCAATCACGGTGCAGGGTTAGGCGGGGTACATTTTTGGCCAATCACAGCGCAGGATTTGTTGTACAAATATCCAAACCTCACTTATAGGGGTGGTTTCACCGCCAAACAGAAGTTTTTGTTTGCATCTGCCCCCCCCCCCATATATTTTCATAATAAAAAAGTGCCATATATCATATGTATCAATATCGATTAGTTGCAGCTGACTCCAGGTTGTTGGGCTAGATGTTGTACCTATTTAGAGTCTGTTTCTGCTGGTATTTATACCGTATCTTTGGACACACACACACACACACACACACACACACACACACACACACACACACACTTCCTCATTACAATCTAATGAGGATGAGTGTTCATGGAATTACTCTTTTTTTACGGCCAACACCAACAAATACATCAACTCAAACTCAATGGGAAAAGAGAGAGGGGCGATCAAATCAAACATGGTATATAAGAAACATATCACTGTCGGGTGGAAACCTTGTACATGTACAACCGTAACTTTTCAGGTAATGGAAAAAAGGACCCATGTACAATGAATCCAATGTGGTTTACTGTTTAGTCACAAGCTCTTGTTAATAATTTTCATTGGTTCATTATTCATAAAAGCCACAGACAGACTTAACCACTTTCAACCTGGCTTCCCGATAATGGACATGTCACTGCAGGTCAAACGTCTAAAACATGTTCAAAATGTTTCAGAATAAGTGAAAATAGACTAGATCTACTAATTCACAATGCATTGAACGGTGAGCTTGTTGATCGGCTATTTTTTGTGACTTTTGCACAATACTTGTTATAGAAGAGTTTATTTTATAAAGGTCTCAATCGTTCAGAAATAGTGTTTGTTCATAAGCTGTCCAGCCGGCTCTCATAGACTCCAATGTTATCTGATGTTATTAACCGAACTTCTGGTGAGAGCTAGTCTGCCACCCAGTACAACGAATCTGCCGGCTGGAATAAATTGCAGGGTAGAGAAAATGACGTCGGCGTCCCTTCCTTAAAAAATACATTCCTTGTCGGTAGTCAAGTGTTGCATGATGGGTAATGATAGAGCGACGTTTCCAGTCGGGGAACACAGCTTACCTAAGCTTACACAAAATAACACATGGTGAGCAACAAAGATCGTGGTGAAAATAAACGTCTCAATAACGTTAGGAAGGAGGTAAAATGCGTCAGATGGAGTCTGTACGGCTGAAGATAAATGAACACATGACGTCGGTGGGAGAGGAGATAGTGTGTGTTCTGGAGAAACACACAACAACAACAACAACAACAACAACAACACACATTAGTGTGTGAGAGTGTGAGCAGTGTTCCATCAGCAAATATAACGGAGCAAATATAAGACTTCCGGTGGACGATCTCTTCAGAATAAGAGTACACTCTAGAGCAAAAAGGAGCCATTGAAAAACGGTTAATTTGCACATTAAAACTATAAATTAAGCATTTAAACGACATATTATGTTTCTACACAACACATATTATGTTTCTGTGTAAAAAAAACGGTTTTTTAAACATTAATAATTTATCTAAATGGATAAATGGTCAGAAAAGGGCCGTTTTCAGACAATAGTGTCTACAAATTGGACACTGGACAGGAGACGGTGCTTGGCGCCGGAACTTCGGAGGTACGCACGCGTTCGGGGAGAGCCCCTCTACACTGCCACACTCTCCGCTAAGCGGGAGAGGTGTATTTGGAAAAGTGGCGGGCCGTCCAGTGAGGTCAGGGGTCAGAAAAGGTCCGTTTTCAGACAATAGTGTATACAAATTGGACACTGGACAGGAAACGGTGCTTGGCGCCGGAACTTCGGAGGTACGCACGCGTTCGGGGAGAGCCCCTCTACACTGCCACACTCTCCGCTAAGCGGGAGAGGTGTATTTGGAAAAGTGGCGGGCCGTCCAGTGAGGTCAGGGGTCAGAAAAGGTCCGTTTTCAGACAATAGTGTATACAAATTGGACACTGGACAGGAAACGGTGCTTGGCGCCGGAACTTCGGAGGTACGCACGCGTTCGGGGAGAGCCCCTCTACACCGCCACACTCTCCGCTAAGCGGGAGAGCTGTATTTGGAAAAGTGGCGGGCCGTCCAGTGAGGTCAGGGGTCAGAAAAGGTCCGTTTTCAGACAATAGTGTATACAAATTGGACACTGGACAGGAAACGGTGCTTGGCGCCGGAACTTCGGAGGTACGCACGCGTTCGGGGAGAGCCCCTCTACACTGCCACACTCTCCGCTAAGCGGGAGAGGTGTATTTGGAAAAGTGGCGGGCCGTCCAGTGAGGTCAGGGGTCAGAAAAGGTCCGTTTTCAGACAATAGTGTATACAAATTGGACACTGGACAGGAAACGGTGCTTGGCGCCGGAACTTCGGAGGTACGCACGCGTTCGGGGAGAGCCCCTCTACACCGCCACACTCTCCGCTAAGCGGGAGAGCTGTATTTGGAAAAGTGGCGGGCCGTCCAGTGAGGTCAGGGGTCAGAAAAGGTCCGTTTTCAGACAATAGTGTATACAAATTGGACACTGGACAGGAGACGGTGCTTGGCGCCGGAACTTCGGAGGTACGCACGCGTTCGGGGAGAGCCCCTCTACACCGCCACACTCTCCGCTAAGCGGGAGAGCTGTATTTGGAAAAGTGGCGGGCCGTCCAGTGAGGTCAGGGGTCAGAAAAGGTCCGTTTTCAGACAATAGTGTATACAAATTGGACACTGGACAGGAGACGGTGCTTGGCGCCGGAACTTCGGAGGTACGCACGCGTTCGGGGAGAGCCCCTCTACACTGCCACACTCTCCGCTAAGCGGGAGAGGTGTATTTGGAAAAGTGGCGGGCCGTCCAGTGAGGTCAGGGGTCAGAAAAGGTCCGTTTTCAGACAATAGTGTATACAAATTGGACACTGGACAGGAGACGGTGCTTGGCGCCGGAACTTCGGAGGTACGCACGCGTTCGGGGAGAGCCCCTCTACACTGCCACACTCTCCGCTAAGCGGGAGAGGTGTATTTGGAAAAGTGGCGGGCCGTCCAGTGAGGTCAGGGGTCAGAAAAGGTCAGTTTTCAGACAATAGTGTATACAAATTGGACACTGGACAGGAGACGGTGCTTGGCGCCGGAACTTCGGAGGTACGCACGCGTTCGGGGAGAGCCCCTCTACACTGCCACACTCTCCGCTAAGCGGGAGAGGTGTATTTGGAAAAGTGGCGGGCCGTCCAGTGAGGTCAGGGGTCAGAAAAGGTCCGTTTTCAGACAATAGTGTATACAAATTGGACACTGGACAGGAGACGGTGCTTGGCGCCGGAACTTCGGAGGTACGCACGCGTTCGGGGAGAGCCCCTCTACACTGCCACACTCTCCGCTAAGCGGGAGAGGTGTATTTGGAAAAGTGGCGGGCCGTCCAGTGAGGTCAGGGGTCAGAAAAGGTCCGTTTTCAGACAATAGTGTATACAAATTGGACACTGGACAGGAGACGGTGCTTGGCGCCGGAACTTCGGAGGTACGCACGCGTTCGGGGAGAGCCCCTCTACACTGCCACACTCTCCGCTAAGCGGGAGAGGTGTATTTGGAAAAGTGGCGGGCCGTCCAGTGAGGTCAGGGGTCAGAAAAGGTCCGTTTTCAGACAATAGTGTATACAAATTGGACACTGGACACTGGACAGGAGACGGTGCTTGGCGCCGGAACTTCGGAGGTACGCACGTGTTCGGGGAGAGCCCCTCTACACTGCCACACTCTCCGCTAAGCGGGAGAGGTGTATTTGGAAAAGTGGCGGGCCGTCCAGTGAGGTCAGGGGTCAGAAAAGGTCCGTTTTCAGACAATAGTGTATACAAATTGGACACTGGACAGGAGACGGTGCTTGGCGCCGGAACTTCGGAGGTACGCACGCGTTCGGGGAGAGCCCCTCTACACCGCCACACTCTCCGCTAAGCGGGAGAGCTGTATTTGGAAAAGTGGCGGGCCGTCCAGTGAGGTCAGGGGTCAGAAAAGGTCCGTTTTCAGACAATAGTGTATACAAATTGGACACTGGACAGGAGACGGTGCTTGGCGCCGGAACTTCGGAGGTACGCACGCGTTCGGGGAGAGCCCCTCTACACTGCCACACTCTCCGCTAAGCGGGAGAGGTGTATTTGGAAAAGTGGCGGGCCGTCCAGTGAGGTCAGGGGTCAGAAAAGGTCCGTTTTCAGACAATAGTGTATACAAATTGGACACTGGACAGGAGACGGTGCTTGGCGCCGGAACTTCGGAGGTACGCACGCGTTCGGGGAGAGCCCCTCTACACCGCCACACTCTCCGCTAAGCGGGAGAGCTGTATTTGGAAAAGTGGCGGGCCGTCCAGTGAGGTCAGGGGTCAGAAAAGGTCCATTTTCAGACAATAGTGTATACAAATTGGACACTGGACAGGAGACGGTGCTTGGCGCCGGAACTTCGGAGGTACGCACGCGTTCGGGGAGAGCCCCTCTACACTGCCACACTCTCCGCTAAGCGGGAGAGGTGTATTTGGAAAAGTGGCGGGCCGTCCAGTGAGGTCAGGGGTCAGAAAAGGGCCGTTTTCAGACAATAGTGTATACAAGTGGCCATACCCTAACCCAATAGTGTATACAAGTGGCCACACAACCCCACACCATAAAAGAATACAGACAGGCTTTGAAAGTTTAAAAAAAGACCTTTTAATTACTCTTTACTAATAAAACAGTGTACAAATTATCAAAAACAGAATATATATAAATACATTTTCCAATATTTGTTTTTAAACATTGCCAATTGTCTTAAGGTGGACTGAGAGGCTACTTTAGTAGTTTAGTAGTCACAGATTTGATCAATTTACTATATGTGTGTGTGTTAATAACAGCAAACATTATTCAAACACAATCATCATGCAAAACTGTAAAAATGTGGAAGTTCTAGGAAGTGCAAACCACACTCAAAAGTATAAAATGGTACTGCGTGCAACGTACCTAAGTGCAAAGATCACTCAAATGTATAATAAACGGGTACAACATGCAATGTACCAACGTGCAAACATCACTCAAATGTATAAAAAAGTATAACATGCAATATACTGAAGTGCAAACATCACTCAAAAGTGCAACACAGCAAACTTAAAGTGCAAACATTGTACACACACACACACACACAAATTGATCAATAGATAGATGTACGTATATAAAGCAGAACCAGCTCAGTCCAAACATTGCATAGTCCTGTGCTCTAATGTTTGTTTTTAGATGATCACAGTAAGCACAAAGACAAAAGAAAAAAAGAAGAAAACATTTGATTAAATCAAAACCTAAAGGAAAAAAAGGAAGACCAAAATGACGTTCCCTCCTGGTGTCTTGGGAACATGTCAGTTCTGGTCCCTCGCATCCTCCATTTGTGACGTTCTCCTACAACAGACACAACAGAGCCTTTTAGGTAGTTTGTCCAAGATACAGTAAATCACAGTACATGCTTTAACTTTGTACTCAGATAAATATCTTTTTGCCTGACAACTCATGCATAACACAATCTCGCTTTTCACGGTGGCTTTTGAAAGTGTTGAGGCTCACATCAAACAGAACAGCTTTGGAAAACAAACAAGTGAAAATACCACAGCTGCTGCCGTCAGTTTGTTCTATGAAATTGGGACAACTGTGATAACACTCATATCTAAATGTAATACCCATACCTCTACCATACAATGCAAAGTACTGTAATGCTAAGTACCTTTGCAGTGGAAAAAATGCCTTAACCAGGTCTTGCTCATGCACACGTAGTGAATCCATTATCACAACATCTAATACTATAACATCACCATTCACTGTCTTTTTGGTGAAATCTACCGCGATGGCTCCCCAATGGGACTTATTTGCGTTGACGGGCAATATCACCAACTCGTAGTTCCACCAATTGCGTGATGCTCGTGGTACATCTGGGAGGACACTGATGTCATCACACCAAAAACTCTGTAACTGTTGGCTTACAAAAGTGCTGGGACAAATAAATGCATTTTTTTTTCTTTCAACACTCGAAAGCAAGAGCTTATGGTACTCATCGATCATCTTATCACTCAGCCACTCGTTATTCTCCACAGCTGCCGTTGGAATGGATCTCCCTTTTCTAGCCCTTGTCTGCTTGTGTTGTTTGCATCTGTCTGTGCATTTATGTTTTTGTTCGACCTGCTGAAAGTTGATTAGTTTCACACTATTAGTTTTCTCGTATGACACGACAAAGCAACTAGCTGTGGTCAGTATTTTTAGCATCAGCTCAAAGGTATAGCCTGCTGTGTCAATGGATGCTTTTGTCATGATATGCCATTGCTGGTCTTTACACGTGTACAATGACACATATGGTGACTTGTCAAAAAATGCACAAATGCTGGACACAGCATAATCATTTTGGTGGTACAGACAGGAGAGAGTGAACGTTTTGGGAATTTCTGCACCAGATCTTAGCAGGAGAAGTAAAGTCTGTGGGCTGTGAATTACTTGATAGGTTGATAAGCTTAAGTCCTGCTTACATGTTTCACATTGGTCAAGTTGAGCAGAACATATTTTGGCAACTGTGTCCAAGATGCCTTTTTGTGACACTTCAAGTGGCTGCACTATGAGTTCTGATATGTTCTTTCTAGATGGTACGGCCTGGTCACCACATTGAGTACAAATATAGCGACCAAGACTTTTAAGGCAAAGCAGGTCATTTCCAAGGAAAGGAGCCCCAAGTGTGTCATTCACAAAGCTGTTTAATATGTGGTACACGTCTGTCATAGAAAATTGCCGAGACACTAATGACACCACCTGAGTGTTGGCAAGTTTCTCAAGCGCTCTTTTAAACAATGCTGGGGACTGCGCTGCTGCTGCTGCTGCTGCAAGCCGTGTGTGACATTTTTGGAAAGCAGATGTCTGTTTTAGAAATGTTAGTATTGGTAATGGTATGGCTTCACACATATTGTGATTTGGTCTTTCATTGCAAAAAAACACATCCACACCATGGCCAATATCTTCCAAATTGTCCTCTATTGTGATAACAGCATTAAGTGATGCATCATTACATTTCACATAGAAATAAATGTACCCATGTGGTTTTGCCATTTGCAATGCATTTGCTGGTTGAAGGATGTTTATATTTGTATCATCTGCTCTAATTACAACATTGTCATAAAGCAAATGTGCCCAGAAGTGTCCGGCTTTGGCCACTGAGCCTACATGACAAATGATTGAGCCCAACTTATACTTAATTTTACTGCTGTCACGAATGGGAATTTCGATTATATCAGATGGGACTACAGGCGTGTGGAGCACCGTCCCACCATTATCAACACGGGACACAGAAAGAGTAATGACATCAGGAGCATCAATCCAACATATTTGTCTCTTCATTTCTGAACCACATGCTGTACATCTCTGTTGACCTTCACCTTCCATGATTGTGTGTTCGAAAAGAGAATTGAGGGACTCACATTTCTGTGTCAGCGGTAATGCAAAAACAGTAGGCGCGCATGAAATGCTTTCAACTTTCGATGCACATTTTTTACAGATGTCTGTATGTTTTGCCATAGCAGTTGTTTGGACACTACAATCATGCAACCAGATTAATAATTTGTGTATCAAATCTAGTGGGTCATTGTGCATTGACAAGGACAACGCTGGGATGCTCTTGACTAATTCTTGAGTGACACCATGGATTGTTTTAGCATCAAATGTGTGCCCTGGATTTTGAAAAAACGCTTGGATGAGAGCTGCTAAATTCCCTGGCATTGATGACATCGCAACCATATAAGTAGGTGTCAACTGTTTCAATTTATCTTGTACTACTTGCAGATGCAGTATCGATTGTAGGGTTGCATTTAGCCAACAATTACTCTCATTATTTGCAAACCTGCATATACTATTGCATATTTCCTCATTTGTGCCTCTGTTTTGTGCCTTTGTTTTGTCTGGCACACTTGCTGAGCTGTCATTTTGTAAGAAAATCTTTGAATTTGCTTGTGGCTTATTTTGATAAGAGCGTCTCAGCTGTGGCGGCAGAGTTCTCCTTTTGTTCCACTCTTCTACAGGTGGTGGGTGTGGACGCTGTGATGCCTGTGATATCCTGTAGCCTACTTTGGCAATGAAATCTATGGCTGACTGCTTGTATAGTGAGCGTATGCGCTGTATACATTCGTCAATTCTGTGTTTCTCATTTCGTAAAAGCAACACTTTTGTGTTTTTGAACATGGCCTCACTAATAGCTGTGCTTTTCTTACCATGGTTTATTTGTGCAGCATAGGCTCCAGAGAATCGCTGCAAATCACCTGAGAGTAGATCTGACCATATTGGAATAGTTGGGAGGAAGTTTGAGAACAGTTTGTTTAAAATAGTTTCTCCATGGTATTGATTTTCACCTGTGTCATTGCTGGTTTTAATTGTATTATTGGCTGTAGCCCTTAGTTGTTCAAAATAGTCTTTGAAGGGAGATGTACCTTCACAAACATCAGCAGTCAAGTCAAATATATCATCAACCGCAGTGTCATATGAATTGTCTTGTCGATCATGCTCTTTATCAATAA